>NW_024879334.1:519214-554214 GCF_018340385.1 Cyprinus carpio
ATTGTTACGGTTTTAATTGTTGGGGGATTTACAGTAAATAATGATTGTTAAATTATTTTAACTTTTTAAATTAGTTAAATTTACCTTTTCTTATGTTTATTTTTAACGCAGTTCTCCATAAGAACACTTAATTTTCGTCCAGCAAAATAATTTTGGTCATGTTTCTGCACATGGTTTTCGCGGTCTGGTGAGATTCGTCGTGCAGTGAGTGAACCTAGTCACCACACTGAAACAGCGTGAGCGGGACAGCCTTCTCTTTCACTCTCTCGCTCTCTCTCTTTTTCTATCCTCTCTCCTCCGTCTGCTAAGAGGCGCGCATCCTTCTCTCCTTCGCCTGTGCTGTGAGTTTGAGATTTTGCGATCCCCTCGGTCCTCACACAGAGCTCAACCTGCAGCACTTCCACGCCGGCAGACGCGTTAACAGTTCGTCGACTTCTCTGCACCAGACACGAACCAAGGAACTATCTATCAGGAGCGCATCATTCCAGCGGACCGAGACCAGAACCGCAGCGCATCCTGAATCAGGCAACAAGGGAGGATCTCAAAACACAAGTCCAAGCTGGTGTTTCCTCGCGCTTTCCGTCGCGTGCTGAAATGATCTGATCTCAGCCCGAATCATCCGTAGTCATCATACACCATCCTCATCATCTGCAACCAGGTCGGTATATCCGACAGTTTTATTGTTCTCCCGTCACGAATGCACTCATTGCACGAACACATCAACTTATATGAGACGGGTGTTGCCCAGAGGCTGGGAATCCTGAAAGATTGGCTTCTTGAAATTACGCTGTCGTCAAAATATCATAGACTCTAGTTGAGAGAGATCTGGCATGTTTATTTATGATTGATGCAATGGTTACAGTAAGTAGTAATCGTATACGTACCACACTATAGTATGGTAACCATGGTGAATTTTGCCTAGGGTCACCAGAAAGTGCTGGGACCGTCTACTGATGATTAGTTTATTGGAATGGAGCTTTAAGTAATTCCAGTATGGAAATATATCAAAGCTGAAGATCTCCATATAATTTCAATTTTAGAATGCCAGAAAAGGTGACATGAAACATAACAGACACGGTGCGCGCTCTAACTGGATTCTGTTTCGTGCACAAATAATGGCACTCGCTGCCTGAGGATCCACACTGAGATAAGGAGCACCATTATGCATGCTTAAGTGATTTTATGCCCTGGGAAAGACAGCTACTGAAGGCAGCTGACCGTAGGTCAACGTGTGAAGACACTTTAAATAAGCGGCAAGTAATTAATTTGAGTTTTGAGCCTTGAATGGTTGCAAATGCAAGTTTGATAGGATTTTGACATGCATATGTGCTCCATAATTCACATTATTATTTGACTCTGATGCAGATGTGCAGATTTTTTGGGGTGTTTATCTTTTTAAGTTGTGCAATTTCCGTTCAGATGGAAGTGAATTTCTGTATTGTGATATAGTTGAACAGAAAATTCTTGGATTTTGAGGTCCGAGTTTGTAGATTCAAACCCGTATGACATTATTTCTTGTGGTAGAACACGAAAAGAGATATATTTTGGAGTTGAAACCAATGGTTTCAGGTCCCATTGACTTCCATAGCATGAACAAAAATGTCAATGGGACCCAAAAACGGTCCTTTCTCCAAAATATCTTAAGTGCAGTGCAGTGTTTATATAGTCTACCAGAAAATTTCAGCCTCTTGTATTTTGAGGTACAGAGCTTGACAGCACTTTTTGATTTATAAACGCATCCCAGTTTCTGGTTTCTCCATGACACATGCCCTTCATTCTTTTTGTCATTTTTCTCCTCATTTCTGAACGCGTCACATTAATTCAAGGCTACTTTGATTTACATTGCAAAGCTGAGCTCGCGCTGTATTAAAGTGACAGTGGTGACATCGGTGTGAGAAACATGACAAATGATGCTGTCAGGCTCCGTAGGTGGTCAGTCAGGTCGCTATCTGTCCTTCTCTGACGAGGCTGTGATTTATATTCAGACTTTGAAAATGCTCCTGTCAGGGCTATATATCATGTGTCCAGAATGAAAGAAAAATCAGCAAAACCAGCAGCGTCTAGCACTGAAGTGAAAGAGCGAGTGCGTGTGTAAGATACATTGCTCAGAGGTTTCTCTTTTAATGCCTCCGAGACTTAATGAAGTTCTCACTTTTTGTGTGTGTGTCAGTTTCTCTTAAAACACATTTGGAGAGATGTAAAAATAGCAATAAATGTAGCTGTAGATTGTCAGGTAAAACCACAAACTAGCTAAAAAGCTGAGACTTAAGTGTAAAAAGTATAATGTGACATGCAGCTCAGATCACCAATTGGTTTTTGAATTTTTATTGAGATTGATTTGATTGCAGATTTTAGTATCTTGGTATATTTCATAGTTTGGGACATTGTTGATATCTCTATGGAAGCTTGTTTCCACCACAAGATAAAAAAAAGCTATTGACTCACAATTCTGACTTTCTTTCTCACAATTCTGAGTTTATATGTCCCAGTTCAGAATTGCACGGTTTAAACTCAAAATGGCGAGATACAAACTGAGGAAAAAAAGAAAGAAGTGTGAGATATAAACTTGCAATACTAAGAAAATTACAGAATGGCAAGATATAAACTTAGAATTGCGAGATGTAAAGTTAGAACTGTGAGATATGAACTCAAAATTGTGAGAAAAAAGTCAGAATGCATGAAAAAAAAAGTGAGATATAAACTCAGAATAAGAAGATTTAAACTTTGAATTGTGAGAAAAATTCAGAAGTGTGAGATATATACTCCCAGTTGTGAGAAAACATCCAAGTTGTGAGATTTAAAGTCAGAATTGTGACGACCATAAAACGCAAAAAAAAATCAGAAGTGAGAGATAGATTGCGTTCTAGAAAATGTCAAAACAATGTGAGATATCGCACAAGGGTGAAAAGAGTCGAATGCTTAAAAGGCACACGTAGACACTACAGAATTTTCGCAGACTTAAACTTGCAATTGTGATATACCAAACGCACATGTTGGAATACCTGAGGGTATATAAAAGTCCAGAGTGTGAATAATAACGTGTAATTCTGAGACAAAGTCACAATGAGGACATGTTGGATTTTTTTATCCCGTGACCGAAGCGGGCTTCATGGGTCTCATCTCGAACGAATCTCATTTGCTCTCTGTGTTTTTGGTCGGCAACTCTAGCTCGCCTGCTGTACCGCGAGGTCTGACGCACCCGGGCATGCGCTGTCAGTTCGCGTCAGGCGGGTGTGTTGCGTGGAGATTCTCAGCTCTGGCGGGGATACCATCAGGCTCGACACACCTTCACAACTCCAGCTGGCTCAGCAGTCCGCCGTTGGTGCCCACAGAACCTGCGGAGTTCACAGAGATAAGCCTCCAGACTCCGCAATGAAGACGCCGAGGGAATACAGACTGTTTAGTGATGCCGAAACCATCATCCGTTGACCACCAGAATTTGTTATGAAAAGGACTGCACTGTGTAACATGCACAAGTGTGTTAATGTAATGCAGTTCATTCGAGTGTGCAATGGGAATCTTAAAGGCACAGTACCACCACAAAATTAACAATGAAAGAAATCTGTGATTTTGATCTTTTTATCTCTCTTTATCAAAAACATTCTAGTAAATCCATAAGTGGCATTTATGATATTAAAAGATATTAAATCTGTGTTTTCTGAAAACTGTATCAAACAGGAAGTGTGATTTAGTCTTTATACACAAAAAGGTGGCAGTGTCCAAAAAAAAGAATTTTTTTGTTTTCCCATTTAATCGGTTTCTTTTTTGTCTCTGACCACCATTTTGGGCATCACTTTTTTTTTCTTTTATTACTGGAGCAAGAAACTGAATATTTTCCTAAAAACTTTTTTAGGGGGCAGAACCAATGACTCAATCTTTTTTAGTCGTTTTGCATTGTAATTCGGATTTTAAGATTGTACGGTGTACTTTGTAACCCTTACACAAGTTATATTGTATGAAGTACTACTATAAGTAAAGTAAAGTATATTTTTAAGGTTCACATACTGTATGTAGGGCAGTGGTATATACAAATATCAGTTGGTTCTAGATACTCATGTTTCTATACTTGTAAGTGTACTCGTAGTTAATACACTCCTTGGAAACTCGACAGATTGGCCCTCCAAACTGCGTAGGCGATATCAACACAGGTATACTTTTAAGTATACTTTAAGGATACTTAAGACAAGCTAACACAACATTTGAGTACCACAACTAGGTTTACCTTCTATGTTTGGACCTGAGTTTTTGTACTTGCAATAGATGACTAAAATTTGAACTTATAGGTTAGCTGAATAGGGTACGACTTCAAATACTGTGGACACTTTGAACACCCAGTTATACGCGCAAGTAAAACTACTAGTTGTATTACTGGCAAAAATACTCATCCAAGTTGGTCGTGTGTAACGTGGAACTTTTACATCATACTTATGAAGTTATAATACTATGGTCCTATGGAGGTTTTAAACTTCGTTATAATATTTTTGTAGTAGATGAATATCTGAACATATCACAAACATCCAAAGGAAGAACAGGGTAGCGGCTTGGTCTAATACACAAAAAAGCATTTTTTCGATAACTTCAGGGCGGCTTTTTTGTACAAAACACATTAATTGTGGGGTAAGTTTCAGAAAAGAATAAAGATGTTTTTTTTGGGAAATTCTGGACAGAAGAGTGTGTACTACGTCGCCCTCTACCAGTCCTTATTACAACAACGGATAAACACGGGATTCATATGGAGCACAAGGTACCTAGCTACAAATATATTTAGCACTTTTTTGGGCAGTATAAGTCAAATATACGGAATAAGGATCAAAATTTTAAGTATATGTCTTAGAAGCACAATACTAGAAAGCCAAATTTCTGTGAGAACAGTACATCAAAAAAGTAAAACTAACAAGCAGCTACTTTCCTATTTTACATGGGTGGTTACAAAGAAGTATACTAATAGCACACTTGAAGAAAACCGCTTTTCGGTAAGGGAGAAGGAGAAAGAGACAAGCGGATTTGAAAAAGTAACTAAGTAAGAAAATAATTTTTTGCAGGGGGTGGTCACCCTTATGGTATTGACAAACCATGTATGGACTTTCTTTCTGTGTGTGCTGAAACACAAAATGAAGAGAATTTTGAAGAATGTTCCGGTACGCCACACTCCGTTCCAGGTCCACATTGCCACCTTACATAATTGAACTCAAAATACTATAGAAGTCAATGCTAGGAAACCAGCAAACCTAGTTCCCTTGACTGGTACACATATATTTACTTCTGTGTATTCCAGCATGAAAGGAAGATACAGACTGCATACAGAGTTTGGAATTGCCTAACTCCTAAACGAGGGCAACGAGCGGGGTAGTAACCATGATACAGATCTTGTCCATTTTGTTGGCGCCCCGTGAACATATCCCTGAAAATGGTGCCACATTTGGCATGCATGTAAATAGTTACTTAAACGCGATGAAAACTACAAGGTCCCGTTTTGAATAGCTTGCATTGTGTTGCTTTACATTGAATATGGTGCTTCATAGCCTCATATGGCCCGTGTCTTTCTTCATTGCATTATCGTCTGTTCCTGGAGTTAAAATATAAAGTAGCAATCCAGGTCTGTGTATTCATGTATTGATTCTCACATACAGAGGGCAACTGTTCGCAACGTGTCAGTGTATTGCCCTGAATTTAAGGTTAATCAAGAGGAAAGACTTTCCTTGCCATTGAATGCAACTTGACATCAGGTTTGATAGTCGCAATTCTGTCAAACTTGCAACGAAGAGACGACGCAGTGCGGGGCCGCTGTGGCAGTAACTGACTGCTGATATGAGAACGACACGCGATTGGTCTTCAGCACGTGATTCTGGAAGGAGGCCTGGGCTTTCAGCCTCTTAGAAAAGCTTCTTATTTCTATTATGGGTCCTTTCCCAGCTTAACAAAAAAGCTATGAAACATTCTAGGATAAAGAGAATGGAACCTGGCTGTTTTTCAGTTCACTGTATGGGATAATGAAATCCATTTTGACACACTTTCATGGCCTGATTTTGTGACTGCTGTACCCGGCCCTCGAGATTCTGCATGCGGTGGGCATTTCACACCTCGGTTATTTTTGGTGTTACTAAATAACAGTATATTTTCTGGAATCTGCCTTCAACAGGATAATACGACATGAAGTTTAATAGAAGAATCTGCTTCACAGGATCAAGGATGAGACAACTTCAAATTCTAAAAGTCTCATTTATTCTGTTTAGTGTTGGTTCAGTTTTCAGTTCAATAACTGTGTAAAGTTAGTTCAGGCGCAACAATTAGTTCAGTGTTGATTCAGTTCAGCAAAGGGTTGTCTGATGCTGAAATGAATTCAACAGTTTATTAATCACTTTGGTTTAGCTATATGCATTTCTACAGAAGGCAATAGCGTGGCAATATTCAGCACAATGTTCAGTTCAGTTTGATTCAATTCATTTCAACAACCGGGGTCTTCTCTACACGAAGACAAGGTGTTCTTATTCGAACCTCGCTGGTGACATTTCAGAGTTGATTCATTTGATTCAAGTCAGTTGCATTAGCTATGTAAAGGGAACGCAATTATGAGAAACGACATCGATTCCACCTCTTGAAACAGCTCTACAGAAGACAAGAGTGCTGTTATTCAGCTAGAAATGAAAGTTTAAATGTTGATTCAGTTCAGGTGCAATGAACACGTTGTAAAAAAGGGGGCAATTATGAAACATTGAGCTATAAGCACCTCTACAGAAGACAACGTGTCATTATTCAACTCAATTCAGTTCATATTGATTCAATTAGTTGTATTAGTTTCATCGACTATGAAATAAATTTGAGTTCAGTTGATAATACGGTCAGCCTAGTAGATATGCAATATTGTCAATATTCAGCCCAGTTCAGTTCACATGTTGATTCAGTCAGTTCAATAAAGTCCTCAATGTTGCAACAGGCATCAATTATAAATGAAACTTTGTTAAGCTATAAAGTAGCACTTCAGAAACCAGAGTGTCAGACCCAGGACACTTCGGGGTCAGGTTTGTCAACTGATAGAATCAATGCAGTCGCTCGAAGTTGTTTTAGTGCCTAATGTGTTTAGAGAGTTGTGACGTTCTCTGAGGGTTCGGTAGTGTTGTGTTCGGTGAGATATGTGCTGTGGAAAGAGCCGCTGGAGAGCAGCAGCACAGCACAGCATGACAAACACAACAGCCCAGAAGCACTCCGCCTCTACCCAACCACACACAGACCGAGAGAGAGGAGAAACGAGAGTGGAGAAGCCGGTAAAGGAAAAGCAGAGGGCACAGGGCTTATTTCTAATCCAGCACAGCTGTTGGTGTTTGTGTGCAGTCCCTCCACTCTGATCACAATCAATTATTTCTCTGACGGATATAATACACTCCGCCGTAACAACGATTCCGTGTGTTTGCGGCCGGAATCTCTGTGTCGCTCTTCATGTAGCTCATCGCCGAGTCAAATAACCCTCCCACTCACATCACACGTAACTGAATCAACAGATAAACAGCCTTTCAGAGTCCTATAAGAACAGGCATTAGAGCTCCTACGCGCAACACAATTCTGTGCTGTATGGAAAGAAATGTACCTTATAATGGTTGGGGCGTTTTGTTGCAACCCACTGGAAAGAGTGGTTTACTAGGGCACGTGGTATAAGCATAAATCATCTATGTATGGGGGTTGCTCAGACCTAAATTACGATTGCTCTAATCCAAAGAATCCAGACATCTCGTGCTATGCTATAATAAAAGATTATTTTATATGATATTATATTATGCTATATTCATATTTTTGTAAATACCTTTAAATTTAAAATAGAGCTGTAATATCACATTTTATTTATTAAATTTTTATATTTATATGATTTTTTGTAAACTCTTATTTAGGATTTAAAATTATCTGCTCCTTTATTGTTATAAAGTAATAATAATCTTTTTTTTCATTTAATGTATTATTTTGGTACATCCTGTTTTAAGAGATTAACACAATAATTATACATTTAAATGTTGTTTAATATATTAATTTAATATAATGTATATTTTTTTATTTATATTTTTGTAAATATTCATATTTTAATAAATATTTGTTATTTTTAATTAATTAAAAATTTTTTTTTTATTTTTGTAATTTTTATTATTTTTTTTTATTTTTGTTTTTTTTAATTAATTGAAAAAAATGCACATCTTATTTCCATTGTAGTAAAATAATGTGAATTTGACTTGGAGTTTTTGCACCAGTTTTTGTTTTGACATCAGTAACAGTCCTGGCAATATAGCTATCCCTCTAAAAGTGCATATTATTCTCCACCTATAGAGCTATACACTTATATATATATATATCTGATATTACACTATTATATATATGTTATACTAGATATATTGATATATATATCTAGAATAATGTTAGAAGCTCACTAGGTATAGACGGAACAGAGCTAGAATTATGCCCAGTGTGTTTCCTAAACAAACCCAAATTCCATGAGAGTTAGGTTTATGATGTGTGTGTTTTCTAGAATCTCTCGTTTGGGTGTACAGAGCTAGAATTATGCCCAGTGTGTTTTCCATGTTTGTTCCTGACAGCTTGGTCTAGGGATTCGTACCCGCTCTGTGGGAGGAAAACTCCCTCCTCACATCACCTTTTAATGAGGATAAAAGTTTCATCGCTTCAATTTATTCTCTGGGATGTCAGACAATTCCCCCAAGGACTGAAGTTTAGGAGCCGGCAGCGCTGAATAATGCATGAAGCACCTCCATCCTCAGCCTTCAACCAGTGTTGGGGTTTGCCTTGGTTTTCTGTCGAGAGATCTGGGGGATCGCACTGACCGTCAGAACTCACTCGGACCTCTGCTGTCACTCCCTGATCGAGCCCTCCTAGAAAACACCTGAGTAAAAACTGGACACCAGACCCCTGCGAGTGTTTGTCTGAAGCACGTGGAGCCATTATGAGGCGCGTGGGAGGAATCCGCTGCATTGTGCTACACTGAACACTCACTCCGCTGAGGTAAGCAGCTTTGTGTTCAGAGCTTTGATAAGTGTTTGTTGGTGGCAGAGGGAGACGGCAGGAACTATCGGCCATATTAACGTGTAGTTAAACGGAAATAGCGTAATGTGATACGCTCGGAAAAGGATTAGAGCGAGAGAACGGGGAGAGGGAGTGTGAGGGGAATAGGCCACCAACGCACTGTCACTCAACACACTGTAACCAATGACGTAAGAGGATGAGGAGAGGGGGCGGGGCTTACCAGGGTGGGGAACAAAGGAGGTCTGTAATATAAGGACATTTCTGTCTGTGGCCATCTTTGTTCATGGGCGCAGTTGGTTTTGAGCCTGAGTTGTAAATGCCATGTGATTTATAATGTACTGCGTTCAAGAGTTTGTGGCTGTTTTGAATAAAATACAACGCCTTTATTCAGGCAAGGACGCAATGAATTGATTAAACGAATGACAGCAACACGAGCACGTTTTTAATGTTACCTTGAGTCCTGGTTCACAATAAATGCTGTTTCCTTTGCAACTTTCTAGTCAACTGTGAATCCTGAAAAATACAAAATCCACAAAAATATAACCCACACGACTGTTTTCACATAATAAAAAATTATCCAACATGTTCCCGCAATAAGGGGTTTAAATAGAAAATATCAGTTTTATGATGTCTTTGCATTGGTATTTTTCTGTAATTATACTATTTAATTTATTCTAGTTGCCAATATGTATCATTATTTATAACTTTTACAAATAAAATATCAGTGATTGAATGTTATTAAAATCAGATTTTATGACTATTTAATTTGTTTATTTAAGGTATTTGATTTTAAATATTATTTATGGTAAACTAAACATTTATTTATAACTGACAATGATTGGTTGTTATATATGATTTAAAATAGGATTTTTATCTGCACGATTTAATTCTAATATTTATTGAAAATCATTTATATTTATTTTTTGTAATTGTATTTAGTTGTTAAAAATTTACTTTAACTATCATAGAGAACATTGCGAGATTATTTATTTATATTTATTTTTTAAATATTACTTATCAACTATATATAAACATTATCTATATTATTACTATATATAAATATTATCTACTACTATCAGTGATTATATATATATATATATATTTTTTTTTTTTTATTCATAAGTTATAGAATGCAAAATGTATTTTAAGAGAAAGAGTAATTTATTAGTTTTTTATTATTTTTGCAGTCTTGATAGCTTTAACTAGTCTAAACTTGACTCATTGGGTGTATCCATGATGTACTGTGTGTGTTTAACATTAACAAATCAACACACATAGACCAACTAATTAATTGACTTGTTTAATTAACATGCCCGATTATAGTATAGCTTCAAATTAATTCTCTGTTCATCCGGGATACACACAGAGGCAGTTGTACTCATTTACTCAAATGCAAAATAAAAATCAGTCAGAATAACTCAGACAGAATATTTTGGGAGTCCGTTGAGAATATTAATAGATGACTGATGTCTTGCATATTTTAAATGTGGAAATGCAAAAGAGTTTTGAGAGTTTCTACGTAAGGGGAAACTTTTCCTTGAAAACTTACTTTGAGGAACAAAACAAAAAGTATTTGACTTTTAGAGGACTTTGGACATAGTGGAGTGAATATCAATCTGTTTCAGGAGCTCTCCTAAAACAGTTTGGGCTTCTTATAAACTATTCTAAAGAATAATGTTGCTTTTTGTGTGTCGACATCGATATGAGAAGTATTGAGAAGTTACTCATGGAGGTGTCTAAGCTCATTGTGTTGTGCTCAGATGATACAAATGTTTATTTGATACCATTAAAAGTGGAAAAATGACACTGAAAATGAGAGATTCGTTTCCACGCGGTGTTTAATGAGGTTGCTGTGTGGTTTTGCGTCGTCAGGACTTCTGAGGGAGATAATGCCCTTATTTTCCGGGTGTGAAGTCACCCTGCACGCATTTAATGACAACACTCATTCATCTTCTCACAGGTAGAGCTGTGTGTGTGTGTGTGTGTGTGTGTGTGTGTGTGTGTGTTAAGACAGTGTACATCTGATCTTTCTGTCTCTGTGCTAACCAGGAAAAACCAGGAGCGTTTCGAAGTGAATCCAGTGATGCAAAGTTATTTTAGTAATATTATATACTTTTTATTAGTATCTTTTAATAAGCGTTTATTTTATATTTTCAGTTTCATTTTAATTTACCATATTTTTTTTTTTTTTATTTCTGTTTAGCTTTATTTTGTTTCAGTTTTAGTTTTTAGCAATTTTATCATTTATTTTTTTTATTAACTTTTGCAACGTCAATTTTTTAGTTTATGTTTATGTTTTTCATCTAATATTTATATTTTATTTTATTTCTGCTTTATTTCAGTTAACAAAAATGATTTGTAATAGTTTTAATAGTTATTTCTTAATGTGTTTAATTATAGCAACACTGCTCTGCTGTTGGCTTTTCTAAAGTATTTCTAAACTTTCTTTGCAAAGTTATTTCAGTAATATTTATATACTATTATAGTATTTATTAGTATTTTTAATAAGCATTTGTTTTATATTTTCAGTTTTAGTTTTAATTACCATTTTATTAGTTTTTTATTTCTATTTAGCTTTATTTTGTTTCAGTTTTAGTTTTTAGCAATTTTAGCATTTCATTTTTTTTATTAAGTATTGCAACGTCAATTTTTTGTTTAAATTTATGTTTTTCATCTAATATTGATATTTTATTTTATTTCTGCTTTATTTCAGTTAACAAAAAGGATTTGTAATGGTTTTAAAATAATTTTTAATGTGTTTAAGTTAATTTTAGCAACACTGCTCTGCTGTTGGCTTTTCTAAAGTATTTCCAAACTTTCTTTGCAAAGTTATTTTAGTAATATTTATATACTATTATAATATTTATCAGAATTTTTAACAAGCATTTGTTTTATATTTTCAGCTTTCATTTTAATTTACCATTTGTATTAGTTTTTTTATTTCTATTTAGCTTTATTTTGTTTCATTTGTAGTTTTTTAGTTTTTTTTGATTTTATTTTTTATTTTTTATTATTGCAACGAGTATTTGCATTTTTTATTTTTTGTTTTTGTTTTTTTTGTTTATGTTTTTCATCTAATCTTAATATTTTATTTTATTTATTTTTTTTTTGGGTGATGGAAACACTGCTCCATTGTTGGTTTTTTTGATTAAGCATTTAGTTTATTGATTAAATACATTTGCAAGTCACATACTGTACAATTTGTTCATGTTTATACTAAATGTTTTACCAGTGACTTTTAAGTGATAATCTCCTCGCGCTCCAGCTGGTGTATCATAGACTGATCAGAGGGTTTCTGTATCTGCAGGCTGTTTACTGCGCTGGTAATGTGGGATGGCATGAATATGGGACTTTCATGAATTATTCTCCTCTCTGAAAGCGGCCCAGACTCCCTTCAGCAGGTGGGTGATGTTCCAACTGAACGCCACATCAGATCTCATCACATCGACGTGTGTGTTCAGCATGTTAGAGACACACAGCTTCTCCTCGACAGGAAAAATGTGAAATATTATTACAAATTATAATAGCTGTTTTCTATGTTAATATATAGTCAATGTAATTTATTTCTATGATGCAAAGCTGAATTTTCAGCATCATTACTCCAGTCTTCAGTGTCACATGATCTTCAGAAATCATTCTAATATACTGATTTGATGCTTAAGAAACATTTCTGATTATTATCATTGTTGAAAACAGTTGTGCTGCACAATATTTTTGTGGAAACGGTCATGCATTTTATTTTTCAGGATTCACAGATGAATAGAAAGTTCAAAAGAACAGCATTTATTTGACAACATCAAGACGGCGACTCATACAGAAGTACAGAGAGTTATAGAAAATGTTAGGACAAAATGTTCTTAAAGGAATGTTTATAGCCTTAGTAATATTTGATATACGTTCTCATAATGTTGTGTCTAAAAAACGTTCTTAGAACAACATCCTTATGTTTTTCTAACCTTTAAATAAAAACACTAGAATCATGACGAAAAGTGGACATTTTAAAGTTTTTGGAATATTAAAACATTAACAATATAAAGTTAGTGTTATTTTGATGTTGAAATTTTTATTTTTGTAACTTTTAAAAAACATTCTAATGACACAAAAAAAGTACATTTTAACATTCTTAAAACATTAAAGGAACGTTCAAATAACGTCATATTTTGTGTAAAAAAAATAAAGTTCGTAGAACGTTGTAAGAAACGTTTTTGTAACCTTTAAATAACATTCTAATCACACAAAGAAAAAAACATTATAATCACGACAAGAAAACGTCAGTGTTTCAGAAACATTTCAAAATGATGTTCCCACAATGTTTTTATCATAACCTAAATTTGTTAAGTCCTAGTTTTTCTCCAGGACTCGGACTGGTTTATATTTAATGCTGTTGACCGTAGTGCTCCATGAGGTCCGGCGTTCATATTCAACACACCATTATTTTCATTACCTGAAAGCATTAAGTAATGACCATTCATCAGAGCCGTTGTACATTTAATTAATGATCTGTAGGCCACAAAAGCGAGATGGAGTCACGCAGTCTTCCACAAACACAAATTTTAGTAATTATTCGATACATTCCATACATTTTGGTTTGCTAAGCTGATTTACTCCCCTTTATACACTCGGTGCTTATTGAATGTGCTTTGGTTCTCAGTGAAAAGTGGTGAAGCCTTCTGATTGGATAGCTGTCCTGTCAGTCATGGCCTTTGAAGGCTGTGATTGGTGTTCTTTAATCTTCAAATTCTTTGGCAAATCAGCCACAAAATGCAGCACCAAGTTTTCTGTGCAAACCTTTATCACGATGATACAATGTTTTGGCTGGTTGCCAGGGTGTTGCTATGCGGTTGTTAATGTGTTTGGTGTTGAGTGTTAAGTTAGCAGGTTGAGATGTGTTGTGAATCATGTGTTTGAATGCGAGGAGCTGCTGCGGTTGGATGATGGACAGAAGCAGATCTTTCCTGACAGCTGCGAGTGTTTCGAGTGTTTCGAGTGTTTCACGGTTTTCTCTCAGGTGTCTGGTCCACTTCGGTTCACCAGGATCGACAGGCTTCTGTGGTGTAAAGTCAATTGTGGTTTAAAGTCAATCCTGATGAGGTTTGGATCAAATGTCCGACTCGGGTTTGTTGGCTATCATTCAGGTCTCACAGCATGTGTGTGTATATATATATATATTTATACACATATTTGACATATATATGTATATATATATATATATATATATATATATATATATATATATACACACACACACATATTTGACATATATATGTATATATATTTGACTGCAGGATGCCCTTATCACAATAAATTATTGCACATTTCTATATCGTTATCCGTTTTAATCATTAATTACTAAATAAAAGTGATTAATAATTGTATTTATTATTTTATGAATTAGTAATGTACTATTTTAATTTACTAATTAAATAAAAAAAATTTTAAATTACATTTTTAATTGTAATTACTTTCATTTTATTCGAGTTTGCATGGTTGTTGTGTATACATGTTATATATTTTATTAATTTAATTTATTAATTTGACAAATATTAGACTGCAGGATGCCTTTATTGATCAATCACAATAAAATATTTCACATTTTAAAACAACAATCAGTTATATTCTTTAATTAACAAATAAAATAATTTAACCATTTTATGAATTAATTGTTTTAAATGTTAATTTATTAATTAAATTATTTAATTTTTAATTACATTTTTAATTTTCATTAATTTTATTTTACTCAACAAGGGTCATTTTTACTTGTTGTGTGTATGTTATTTAATTTTTAATTAATTTATTTTACAAATATTAGACTGCAGGATGCCCTTACTTACCAGTCACAATGAGATACTCCAAATTTTAAAATTTTCAAACTCCAGAATTTCAAATAATAACAATCAGTTTTATTCCTTAATTTTATTACATAAAATAATTTCATAATTCAAAGTATTCAAAATGTACATATAAATAACCATGTAATAATCAGTTTTATTTCTTAATTAATAAATAAAAATAATTGTATAATTTTATGAATTAATTGTTTTCAATTTATTATTACATTTTTATTGCATTTTTATTTTAATTATTGTTATTTTACTGTTATTTATTTCCAAGGTCAGTTTTTCTACTTGTTGTGTGTATGTTATATAATATTATTTTTTTTTTTTTTTTTTTTTTAAATATTTTTGTGTGGAGTGTACTTTTTTTGTATTATCGAAATAATACTCAACATTTCCATACACTTACAAAAACAATAAGTAAAATGCATTTAATTTTACTTTTGCACGTTTTTGCATGTTTTTTTTTTAGTAAAATTTAAATATGGAATGAAGTAAAATCTACTTAACGAAGTTATGTAAAATTAGCAAAGGAAATAAATAAATTTAACGTGGCCATTAGAGTTTGATGGGTAATTTCCACTTCATTATTTTAAGTTTACTCTGCAATAATACATTTCACTCATTCAGTCATGGTTTATAAACTTTTCTTGGCCAAATATTTTTTTATCCTAAAAAACCATACATCAATGGAAAGCTTATTTAGTCAGCTCTCAGATGATGTATAGATCTCAATTTCGAAAAATTGACACTTAAGACTGGTTTTGTGCTCCAGGGTCACATATAGTTATTATAGTTATTACCCTTAATATTGGTTCACAATATACAATGACATAACAATCAGTGGATAGAGTTTGAGTATGAATGCATTATTTTGAGTAGAAAATAAACACCAGATGTCACAAAATTATAAATTCAAGCTTAAATCGAGTACTAATATGGAATTTACTCTTTTTTTTAATTATTGCCTGAACTAAATCATCTAAAGTAGAAATGACATTTATATAATTTTTATATAATTGTAGAAATTCCAAATTTCAATATAATAATCAGTTTTATTCCTAAATTAATAAATACAAATTAATACACTAATTTTATCAGTATTTTTTTGATTGATTTATTAATAATATATAATAATTTTATCAGTATTTTTTTGATTGATTTATTATTTTTGTTTTTTTTTTTTTTTTTTTTTTTTTTCATTATTTTTAATTAATTTTATTTGACTCGCCAAGGGCTGTTTGTATACATGTTGTGTACATAAGACTTTTTTCTTCTTCCTTTTTAATGGACGTTTCTTCAGTTCCATGATAAATGGGAAGATCTTCTATGATCCCAAACACATCTGCAGGCAGCGGTCAGTGAAATGTGTTACTCGCACAGGAACAGACCTTGATGCTGCTAGAAATAATTCATCAGGAGGAGACACTCGGGGAGATGCGGGATTTTTACGTATCAATATTTCATCGGCATTCCAGCGAGTCTGTGTGTGTTTCTAAAATGCTTTTCGGCGGCTTCCTCTGAGGTTTGCGCTCAAGGTTGCAGGTATTCAGCGTCTGGATCTGCATCACGAGTTTGTTTCATAAACACTCACTGGCCTTCAGATGGAGGAGGAGGTTTTGTACAGACCTTTAATGCATGTGTGGAACAGAAACGGTGTCCTTCAGAACATTAAACCCACTGTTAGATGGAGGAACGATAAAGTATAAAAACCGCTGAAAACCACAAACCAGACGTTACATATGAAAATCATAACATCTTTTCCATTATACATGCATTTTATTCACTAGTAATGTCTGAGACCAGAGCAATTCCATATCTTTTGTAAACTTTTGCATTTGACTTCAGATTTACAGTGATTTAAAACAATCTTTGAAGTGAATCTGAAGGGTGTTGATGATTAGTGTAATCAACAGAATTTCAGCGTTTGTTACAGCAGAACAGTATGACAGTCAGAGGCATTAAGACGATTCATTAAACGTATAGAAATGCATTATGGGGGAATCACAGACCTGTCAGGTCATATTTCAACCTAAAATCCAAATAAAAATA
The DNA here is from genome assembly GCF_018340385.1 of Cyprinus carpio. Classification (NCBI taxonomy): domain Eukaryota; kingdom Metazoa; phylum Chordata; class Actinopteri; order Cypriniformes; family Cyprinidae; genus Cyprinus; species Cyprinus carpio. The sequence continues at coordinate 536,116 of NW_024879334.1, forward strand.
TATAAAAATTCCAAACATGAAAAATTCAAAATGAAACTATTAATTTAAATGAATCCAGTTTTTGAATCATTATGCTTTTTTTTTTAATTGTGACTAATTTTCATGACATTTTCCCACCAATATTCTTGTCGATTTCATTAAAAAATAATAATAATAATAAATTAGTAAATAAATAAATAAATAATCCTAATTATAATTAATGTTAAATTAATTTTTTTTGTATTGATTTTTTTAAATTATTTTTGTACAGTAAAACAACTGTATTAGAGTAATAATCTACTGAGAGATTAATTACAGAACTCAATTAAAACATCTGAATATGTTAGCGGCAGTTAGATTTTGATGGGAACGTGTTGATCCCAAATAAAATAAAAAATAAATAAATCTAAATATATTTTATATGTGCAAAATATTTTATTTTATTTTATTTGTATTTTATTTAGTTTTATTTATTTTTATTTTTATTTATTTTATTTTATTTTATTTTATTTTATTTTATTTTATTTTATTTTATTTTATTTTTAGATTGAATCTTATGTTTAAATTCATGTATTTTGTTTGTACCTACTTAACCATATTTAATTAATCAACTTGTGTGTGGAAAAATAAATTATAAAATTTATTATTTTTAAAAATATTTTTAACAATAATAATAATAATAATAATGTTTAATTAAAGTATCAATATTTGTGTGGAAAAATAAATTATAAAATTTATTATTTTTAAAAATATTTTTAACAATATAAGGGAAAATTGCATGGGATTGATTGATTGATTGATTGATTGATTGATTGATTGATTGATTGATTGATTGATTGGTTGATTGGTTGATTGATTGATTTGTCTCTCTGTCTGTCTAGCTATCGATTGATATTATTGGGTGAAGTGTAACCTGAATGTTTTCATGAGACTGAGTCTTATGTGTTTAAATTAATTTAAAGAAAAATGTAATTAAACAATATTGCCTCATGTTATTAAAGCTGTTTGTCTGCAAACGGCTCGGCAGAAAATAATAATGCAAAATGAGTCCGTAAGAATACAGAGTCATAAAATGAATGTGAAGCTGTTCAGATCAGGATTAGAAAATGTGACGTGCATCTGTGGGATGTTGAAGTAAAAACCACTGGTGACCTTTGACCTGCTGCTGACCTTAAACCTAGATCGCATCTGTGGCATTTGCAAATGCAAATTGATTAGTTTCAAACATCGCTACTTTGTATCAGAGCAAATATCACAGCTACAAATCACTGATCACTTATGCAGAGTGAGTCATTTTGTCGTTTAAAATTCAGTTTCGGGCCAAGAGAAGAGCCGGTGAGGGGACATAAGCTGCAAAGCAAGCGCCTCGCTTAGAATTCATTTTTATTAAATGCGCTAAGACGCCATTTAACTGGAAGACAGAAGCCAGTTATCTGGAGTTTTGCATATGAATATTTCTACGCGCCTGGATATTAGGGGATCGTTTTACCACGCAGGAAGTCAAACGAAGCCCTTAGAGACGAGGATCTTCCCGGCGGCGGCTTGCGCGCAGGAGATGCTCTTTGAGCCGTGGCTGTATTGACTGATGAGTCTGGCAGCGGCACCAGCGACTGTACTTCGAGAAATCCTCCTCCTGCTCGCGCCACTTCTGATCCAGATTTATGGAGCCCATTTATAATAAACTGGAACATCATCACTGTGCTGCCAACATCGGGCTAAATCTCTTGAACGAAAGTTAACAGGCCGGACACAGACTCAAGGACCGCACAGGCTGCTGATTATCATGAAAAATGTACAATTTTGATTTGTCTTAATTTCACTTGAGAGAGGAAAGGGGATAGGTGGGTTCTGTCACTCGGCGGCGCCCGCTGATGAACAAGCGCCTTGTAAATAATCATTCATTTTGCCAGCCCGCCGTGCTCTTGGGAAGGCATTTTTCTTGTGTCACTGAGATTTTTATTGTTTATTGTCATTTTTATGTTTTATTTTTACTTTAGTTTAGTTTGATTAATTTTGTTGTGCGATTCTGCATTGTGATTTTTAAATATTTTTATAGTTTTTATAAATTATGATATTTATATGTTATTTGTTTTTTATTTTTTTTTTATTTTGATTATGTTTCTGATATATTATAATTTTAAATTTTTTTTGAATATTAATTTTAGTTTATTTTATGGTTGTATTTTAAAGTAGTTATAATTGTTTTTATATTTGGTATATTTTTTGAATTTGTTGATTTTGACTATTTTGATCTTGAACCTTGTAAAACTATTTATGATTTTAATAGATTATTTTTATTTTTTTATTTGTAATGATTTTTTTATTTAGTTTTTGTAGATTAGTATTAATATATTTATTATTAATTATAATATATATTTAGATTTATTTTTTTATGATTGTTTTTTTGATTATTATTTTGTATGTATTTGAAATGTGATTTTGTTTTTTCTTGTTATTGATGGATTAATATATGATTATTAATTAAAATTTTGTTTGGATTATTTTTTTGATTTTTTAATGATTTATTTGTTTTTCTATTTTTATTATTTGATTTATTTTTGAATTTGTATTTTATTTTGTTGAGAATTTTTTGTTGAAGTTTTATTATTTATTATATTTAATTTTATCTCAAGTAACTTTTATTTTAATTTTTAGCTGAAATTATTATTAAGTTTGATTTATTGCTTATTATGATATTTATATTATTTACCGTAAATATATGTTTTGAAAGAATTAAATGTCTTCATGTTATGGGTATAATTTCTTTCTTTATTGTGTTCTGTTTTTATGGGTTTTCTTATTTTTATTAGTTATTAATTATGATGTTTTGGATGTTTTTATTTATCTAATTTATTTATTTTCCTTTTGTTGTTGTATTTCTTTTTTATTTATCTATTGGATCGTTAATGAAGACTTTTTCTTTATATCTGGGATGGTTCTAAATTCTATATTTTTCTCTTTTTTCTGCTCTTGAATATTTTGTTTTCTTTCTACTCCGTCTTATCTGTCTTAATTTTTTATCTTATGATTATGTATTATTGATTTTATATTTTATTTTTGTTTTATTATTTTTATTAGTTGTTATTTGAGGTTTTTATTTTAAAACATTTGAAATTATTATGCGCCTATTATGCATTATAAGGATGTATTTAATATTTGAGGGAAGAATTGTGCTTTCCTGCTTATTTTAGACACATGATCAATCAATTAACTTTTACTTTCGGGGAATTTTTATTTTTAGTCGTTGTTTTTATTATTTGATTATTTTTATTGTTTGTTATATAGTTTGTCTGAGTTTTGACATCTCGAAATATGATTGTATCGGTTGTATTCCTCTTATTGGTGATATGAATATGTGTGAGTATTTTTTTTTTGATGTTTTATTTTGTATATTAGTTAATAATTATGTTTGATGTTGTAGTTTATTTGAAGTGTAATGGTATAAAAGATAGAGTGAGCTCAGTAATATGTTCATAATATTTAATTGGTTTTGATTGCTGTTTTGATTTATGATGTGTATATTTAGTTTTTATGAAGATTGTATGTTTTTCTCACTTATTATTAGTGTTGATATTTGTTTTTTTTTAATTTTATTCTACACACACACACTTAACTAACAGATCATCTTTGTGGTCAGAGCTTTTCTTTCCACCTCCGTGGTGAAGCATGAAACCTAGTGAGTAACTTAAAGAGACAGTTCATTCGTTAATGAATGTGATACATTCATATTTGGTTGGTATAGTAACATTATATCAGTTAATGAAATTACGGTATTTAACTGTAAATTTAAGTTAAAACCATAAAACCTAAAATATTTCTACCGTATTTTTACGGTAAAAAATCTGGCAAACTACAGCCAGCCGCTTTTTTAACCGTGAAATTTTAAATTTTTTTTTTTTTTTTACAGTGATATATGGTTTGTTATGATAGGACAGTATTTGGCCGTAGATAAGCAACTATTTTGAAAAATCTGGAATCTGAGGGTGCAAGTAAAAAAAAAAATCTAAATATTGAGAAAATCATCTTTAAAGTTGTTCAAAATGAAGTTCTTAGCAATGCATATTACTAATCAAAAATTAAGTTTTTATGTATTTATGGTAGGGAATTTACAAAATATCTTCATGGAACATGATCTTCATATATCCTTATGATTTTCGGCATAAAAGAAAAATCTATAATTTTGACCCATACAATGTATTTTTGGCAATTGCTACAAGTATCTCAGTGCAATTTAAGACTAGAGCAATTTAAGGTCCATGGTCACATATAACTGTTAGAAAATGTCAGTGAAAGTTGGTTAAATTTTAGTGCATCAGTAGTTTTATGTGCACTGATGTTTGGATAACAATAAGACCAGTAACTAAATTTCAGTTCCTGTTGAGTTCAAAAGATTCTATTGCAGCTGGATCTAGCCTTTATTTCATTAGCTTATCTCCCTTTTTAGCTTTTATGCAACTGGTAAACAAAGGGACTAGCTGCTGACGGGATGATGGGATGCGAGTGGATGTTGTTTTCTCATCTGTCCCAGAGGAGAGTCTCAGAATGTGGGTCACAGCGGCTCCCCAAAACCAAAGTGCTCGTCTATTATTCTCTTGTTTTTTAATCTCTTTCCTCAGTTCTGAGTTTTGAGTTTTCCTCAGGACCCTGAAAGCAGAAAAGAGTTCAGCTGAAGCTTTTGTGATGCTGTTGCATACCAAGACTCCATTAGTCAATGAGAGTGGTAAAAACAAGCCTCTGCCTTTAGTGCTCATCAAATTTAAGGACAAATGCCAAAAATGCACTGTAATTTTATATATGTGTGAGAATTAGAGCAGCAAGAGACATACACTGAGCTTCGAATATTCATTTAGCAAAAAACACTTGAAGGAATGTTATTTATCAAAGATCTGTTTACTTTCATTTATTTTTTAATGAAAACAATTTATTTATTTTTATACCTTTTATATTTTGGTATGTTTAATTATTTATTTATGCATGTATTATTACATTTATGTATAAATTAATTTATTTATCAGATTTTATTTCTTGTAACTTTCCTTTTTATGTATGCATGTATTTATTCACGTTTCATTTCTAATATATATACATATATATATTTACAAGTGTTTTACATAGATATATACTGTATTTATTTATTTATTTTAATATTTTTATATTGGGTAAAATTAGTTTATTTATTTATGTATTTATTTATTTATTTATTTACTAACATTTTATTTTTAGATTTAGTTTATTTTTTATTTAGTAATATGTTTATTTATTTACTTATTTACTTGTATTTATATGTTTATTTATTGACTTTCATTCATTCATTCATTCATTCATCTTTTTATTTCTGACATTTATTACATTTGGTAAAATTAAGTTTTTTAATCAGTTAATTAATTTTAATATCTTTTTGGATTTTATCCAAGATTTTAACCAGAATTTTTTTTTGTCAAAGCTACTTACAAAAACAATTTAAACTAAAGTAGGAATCAGTTTGGTTGCTATTTTGGTTTAGTTGCATTTAAAAATGTCTTAATTAAATTTAGTAATCAAAACATTCAGCTCTAATTTATTTTTATTTTTTTTATTTATATTTATTTGCAAGGGCTTTCTTATATCAGGTGTTTTACTAATTGATTTGGTAATCGCTAAACGCTTGAAGCTTAATGCTCAGTGTTAGTTTGTTCATTTGATGCGCAACAATCAGCACTAACTGGAAGCTTAATAAAAGCCGTCACTAGCAATAGTTATATCGGTCCAAGCTTCAGTTAATGATCTGTGACACTGGCTGCCCAAAGTGGTTTTATATCACTGTATTAATGGCTTCATGGTCGCCTGCGGCACGGATCTATACTTCAGACCTGGTTTCAGAGAAAACCTCATCAGCAAAATGCAAAAATCGGGAAACTCAGAAGAGCTGCTTTATTACAAGTCAAGGACTCGCAAGAGTTCACCTCTGTTCAAAAGAGTTGTTTTAAAGCAGGAATACATCAGCATGAGTCGCATGTCCCTGTGTTTGCACATCTCCTCAATAATCGATATAGTCGTTACAGTATATGACATCTGTGCCGCCTACTCAGTTTAATCTTGAGCCTGTAAGCTAATATCCAGAGCGTCCTAGCAATGTCCTTAGTAACAGCAATACTTGTTAACAGCCCAGAACACCTTAGCAACTGCATAGCGACAGCAGGGCATCACGGTGACCGGGCAAACACTTTAAATAATATCATTACTCTAAATCAAGAGCTTTAACATTTTGGTTAAAACAGTAATATTTTTTTTTTTTTTTTTTTTTTTTATTTTTTATTTATTTATTATAACATTTTAGTTTTATATTTGGAAATATTTGTTTTTATGTTTATTTATTTACTTATTCATTTAATCGTATTTATTTACGAATTAACCTTTTTATTTAATATTTATTTTTAAAATGTTCATTCATTCATTCACATTTTATTTTATTTCTAATAACACTTTATTTTTATATTTGTAATATTCTTATGTTTGTTTATTAACCTGTTTGTCTGTTTGTTTATTTATTTTGATATTATTTACCTGTTTAAATTATTTTAATTTATTTTTTATATTTGATAATATTTATTTTTATACATTTAAATATTGATTGATTGATTGTAAAAATGTTTATATATTTAACTATTTATTTATATTTATTATTTTTTTACTAATAACATTTAATTTGTATGTTTGGACATATTTATTTTTATATATTTATTTTTTTACTTATTTATTTAATTGCATATATATTTTATTTTATTTTTAACACTATTTTTATATTCGGTAACATTTATTAATTGACATATTTACTTTAATGTTTAATACTGTGAAGCTGCTTTAAACAGTCTCTGTTGTAAAAGTGCTATAAAAATAAAGGTGACTTGACTATATGTTTATTGATTCATTTATTTATTCACTTTTTATTTCTGATAACTTTTTTTACATTTGGTCAGTTTTATTTTTATTTATCTTTTTTTTTATTTTTTTTTTTAGTTGCCAGTTTGGTTTAGTTGTATTTTTTTAAAAAAGTCTTATTAAATTTGAAGTAATAATTAATATTGTTGTTCCACTTAATTTCACTAAATAAACTCTGCAGCTGCTCTGTGAACATGTTCAGAATAAAATGGCATTGAATTCTGTGTTTGTGTGACATGAAACAGTACATCTATCTGAACTTTGTCTCTGATCGATCCAGCTTTCTCTGCTCTGCTCTGTCCGTCTGTTCAGGGTATAATTAACCAAACAAAGCTTATTGATTCTGCTTGTTAGCTGAAATGGTTTGTGAATCGTTTGTTGGCTATAAATAAAAACTGAAAGCAAAGACATGCATCGGATGCTGGAAAGCCTCAGTTGTATATTTCAGTGTCAGTTTAAGGAGGTTTATGCTTAGGTTTAGAGGCGGTATCTGTCTTTATACGGATCCTCACATATGTCATCTTAAGCTGTATTGATGCTGATGCCGCTTTTTACTTAATGATCTGAAGAGCGGGAAGTGGATTTGTTTAACACACTAAATCAGAAGATGGCTCGAGAGACGATCATAAAACACAAGGTCACTGCGAGGAACGGCAGATTGTTTGAGGCAGAATCTCTAAATTAAAGCTTCTTTGGACACTTTTTATTAGTGAACAGATTCAGTCTGTGCCTGAATTTGTTGTTTGTTGTTTGTTTGCAATGTGTTACTGTGTGTGTTTGAGGTCCAATAGGCGTGGTGTATTTTAAGTGGCGCTGCATTCAGAGAGCATTCCGAAGTCTGTGAGGAAAGCGAAGCGCGATCGGGTGTGTTATTTAATGTTCAATCTTAGTGAAACTTTGATTTATTTACTGATTTATTTCATGTTCTTGCTTTAATGGTGAATGATTCATCTTTGCACTATATAATATATCTTTCCTGATGCGAGGGATAATATTCTATACGTGTGGAAATCAATAGTATTTATTTATTTATTTATTTATTTATTATTTGTTTTGTAAAAAAAGTTTAATTATTTATTTATTCATTTTTTGTTTTATTACTAATAACTAATGGCTTAATTTATTTTTTATCATGCCTATCACCTATTTATTTACTTGTATTTATTAATACCATTATTTGACATTTATTTATATTTATTTATGAAGTTATTTTTTAAGTAATATATTCATTAAAATGAATGGTTTTATATATATATATATATATATATAGTAAGGTACATATGGTATAAATTTTTGTATTTTATGTGCTTTTTTTATTTTTTTTTTTTTCTTTTTTTTTGTAGTAAGTATAGTTTATCCATAACTCAACATTGATACACACAATCAGAATGTTTCTGAGTGGTAAATCAATACATTCAGAATGATTTCTGAAGATCATGTGGTACTGAAGACTGGGTAATGATGCTGAAAATTAAGCTAAGCATCACGAAATAAATTACATTTTAGCATATATTCACATAGAAAACAGCTTGTTTTAAATTGCAATAATATTTCACAATTTTTACTGTATTTTTGATCAAATAAATGCAGCCTTTTGAACAGTTGTATATATATGTATCTATTTATTTATTATTATTAGGCTGATGTTGTTGGTAAAAGCATCCCAATAGTAATTTAATACCTGTTAATGTGAGTGCAACAATGGCGACAGTGGACAGATTTAATGGAGAGTAATGGATTGCAGCTGTTTTTTCCTAAAATCCATCTAAATTGAATCAGTCCTCCGCTTCTCTGCGCGGTTGAGGAAACCGCGTGATGTGGTGGGCTTTGTTTTGCGAACTCTCCTCTCCAGCTGAAGGACGAGAAGGCGCTAATGTGTTCATTTAGAAGTTTGTTTAGAGACCTGTGCTCAAATATAGGAGCTATAGAAATCAATTGAAGGTTGAACACACACACACACACTACTACACACACACACACATACATGCACACATACACACACCACACACACAATGCACATACCCGTAATAACAGACCTGATTAGAGCACAACTGTTCAGGAAAAGCCTGCTTTCCAATTTAATTAAACTCTAATTAAGATTATTATGTTCAAAGCGCTGGTATTCTGATGGATCTGAAGGTGTAATTCATCACGTCAACCGTCATGTGTCATGAAGAGAAACTGTGTCTATATTTGATTCATCCACAAAGAATCAAAGCACAGTCTCCTCAGGAATCGATGTGCAGTCATTTTTTTATGCACAGGTTTATTGAGGGATTTAATATTGTTTATAATATTGGGGTTTAAAATGTGCATTGTGTTTGATCACACTTTATTTTCTTACCAATTTCTGGCTATTATTAACAAACTATTAACTATGGCGTGTGTCTCAAAGTCCTAATGTGCTTCTTGCTCGATGGTAGTAATAGTTGGCCAAAGATTCAGTTAAGTCATTATGTGTGAATATGTGCTTTATAAGTACTAATAAACTAGCCAATATGTTAATAATAGGCTTGCTAATAAACATATAATAATAAATAAATGTTGAAAGAAAACACTGCTACAATAAAGTCTCACTTGGTTAGCAGTAGTAATGTATTATTTAACATAAACATTGAGCATTACATTTTAAAAGCATTTATTAATCTTTGTTAATGTTATTTATTGTAGTAAAATATAATTGTTCGGAATTTGTTCCAGTGTTATTTTAGTATTACTATTATAGAATATAAATACTAATCTAAGCTATACTATACTATACTACACTATAGTTCTTATTAATATTTTCGAAATAGCTTTGATTTTTATACTTTATTTTCATTTAAATTTTAGTTACATATTTAGTAATTTTCTTATGTGCTTTTGACATTTATTTATTTATTTATTTATTTACTTATATTTGTGTTAGTTTACTTTTTATTATTTAAGACAGTGCACTAACTAATGTAAATTAATAACGTTTCTTTGGATTTTTTTAAAATCACATTTTGAAATTAACATCATGAATATTAATAAATGCAGTGATATATTTTGTCTAGAAAATTAAATTCTATCATTATTCAACCCTTATCACACTTCTTCTGAGAATTTAGGCCACTGGAAATACATGTATAAATGTAACAAATATTGAAATATGCAGCGGTTCTGGGTTTGTTCCTGACTCAAACTATCATCATATGTGGTGTTTAAAAGAACTCATAAAACTGCAGATTTGAGTTTCGCCCATAATCCTCCAGTCTGAAAAGAAGACGTCTCCAGATCTGTCATGCGTTAGGCGTTGGTACCAAAATTTGTATGTACAAGAGTGGAATGTCAACACCATCTCATGTCCATTTATTTGTGGACTTTAGCGGCGCTGTGAAAAAAGCTTATCAATCACTATGGCAACATCCGCCGACTTCTGCAACTGTATGTTCTCATTATCAGAGAGATGACCTGACCGTACGCTCATTTACATAAACCGCAGAAAATCTGACGGAGGATCAAGACGAAATACACTTGCTAAGATTTCTTAAAACAAGCACTCAGATTTATACGATGCAAGACAGCAGGCATCATGAAATTAGTTTGAAGAACACATTTTGAGCAGTTTTGATGAAAAACTTTTTTTTTTTTGTGGAGCTGAATTTTTTATTTATTTATTTTTATTTATTTTATATTTTTGTTTAAAATAGCAATAATGAAAGTTTTAGTATATTTGTACATATTTTGCACTATTTTCCCCTCATTGCACACAGAAAAATAAGCAATGTTTTGTCAACACATGTCCAGATTTTAACATGCCAATAAAGCATGTAATAGAAGCCACAATTCTGAGAAAAAAGGTGAAATATAAACTTAGAATTGTGAATATAAATTTATAAACTCAAAATTGTGATGCAAACTCAGAATTGCGAGATATAAACTCAAAATTAAATATAAACTCAAAATATAAACTTAAAATTGTGAAATATAAACTCTTAATTAAATATAAACTCAAAATTGTGAAATATAAACTCTACATTAAATATAAACTCAAAATTGCGAGATATAAACACAAAATTTAATATGAACTCAAAATTGCAATATATAAACTCTACATTAAATATAAACTCAAAATTGAGATATATAAACTCTAAATTAAAAAAATTGACTCAAAATTGCTATATATATTAACTAAATAAAAATTAACTCAAAATTGCGATATATAAAATCAAAATTAAATATAAACTTAAAATTGTGATATATAAACTCTAAATTAAAAATAAACTCAATTGCTATATATAAACTCTACATTAAATATAAACTCAAAATTGCGAGATATAATCAAAATTAAATATAAACTCAAAATTGCGATATATAAACTCTAAATTAAAAATTAACCCAAAATTGCTATATATAAACTAAATAAAAATAAACTTAAAATTGCGATATATAAACTCTACATTAAATATAAACTCAAAATTGCAATATATAAACTCGAATTAAATTAAAACGCAAATTGGCGAAATATAAACTCACGTAAATATAAACTCCTAATTGTGAATAAAACTCAAACTTGCGATAATAGTGAGACACAGTCCGACTGTGAACTTGAATTCGCTGATTATCTTTTCTTTTTTATTTCATAGCTGTACTGGTTTTTTCCATTTCATGTTAAAGATCCTTACAGTTTTTTTGCATGTCTTTGAATGCATTTTGTCATAAGATTTTCTTGATTATGTTTTCTCTCTCTCTCGTCACGTGTTTTTTTTCCATCCTGGTGTTCCTTCTGTTATCTTGTCATCTTGGTTTCCTTGTAAACTGTGTCCACGCTGTGACAGGTTCTCTAATGATACGCACACCTAACGAGCCTCATTCGGCTATACGGAAATAGTTTAATTCGTTCAGAAAACCTGCTATAATTATGCATACCACAGCAGGGGTAATAAGAGTCCTGCCTTATTGCAAAGAGAGGCGACATTCTCCGCAGTCAAGTGAATTGAATTTCCTGCGCAATACTAATATTCGGAAATTTATGTAATGCATTCAAAAGAATGATATGCATTTTTTTTTTTACTCCACAACATACAAAAGTACATATTGCAAAGTATTTAATGTATCTTTTCCCACTATTTAAAAAGCATTGCAGTATGCAACGATTCGTCCTCAAACTGTAGTGTGAAATGAACTCATTAAGTTGCATGTTGTTTATTTAAGTGGGTGGCATCCAGTTATCATAACAATCAAGTAGTTATTTGGTTAATTTTTATTAAATGTTGTGTAACTTTTGGCAGTCTGGATCACCTAACAAGTCATTAGAGCGATGTTTAGTCAAATGCATTGCACACTGTAGTGTATATTATTGTGTGAAATGTGAACTAGTAGCATGCATACTATGTAACCAGGATTCTCTAGAAATAGTATGGAGTCGTGTCTGCCTGTTTTTGGGGGTGTTAGTACATCAACAGTGCAGTTTTCCTCCTTAAATAACTATAAACAGAAGTAGGACCAGAACATATGAATCAATCACACTCGGACGTCTTCATCTGCAGCCTTTCACCTGATTACTGTCTGCTCTGAGATCCAGGTGAAATAAATGGAGTAATCACTTACAGCTTCTGCCTGTCAGTCTCTCGTCAGCTGAGCTAATGGGCCGTTAGTCTATCGTTTATGATTATTCCTCTATCATGCTGGCCGGGCGCTGCGGCCTCTTGATGGCCTTAGCCCGGCATTATAGGCTAATTTGATGCGACGCCTGCGTCCTTTTACACTCCGAGGAACCGCGATGTGAAATTAAACTCATGCACCTCTCAGGGATGTAGAAATGCATCAGGTAGAAATCGCAGCTGTATTTATGTTCTCTCACTTTCGTTTGTGAGCAGAGTTGCATGTCAGAGCGAAATCCCTAATGATCTAAGATGATCTTCAGGGGAAACGTTTGTGCAAATGCAGGGTTTAACCACTAATTTGTTGTGGCAGTTTATGGGTTTGCTATTTTTGGTTAAGATAACTTTGATGTTGTTATTACTATTTTTTTTGTTTGTTATTTCCAGATGAACAGTTAGTGGACTGAAGCAGCTCAGCTTTCCTTGATTATCCATCAATAATTTTTTTAGAGAAAATCAGTGCGTCTCAAATCTGATCCACCAGGATCTTTTGAGGAGACGCTTATTTGTCATCTCTCAATCATCATTGGATTGCATTGTTTTAGATCATTTCAATCTCATCTTATTATTGATATATAGAGATCGCATCTGATTGATATTTATATCATTTTATGTCAGTATCTGCTCTACTGTTATGTAGATCTCACTGATTTACATTACAAGCATCAGAATTTAATCATATAAATATCAGCTATCTGCACCAAAACTGAATGGTGATCAAATATGCCTAGATTTTTCTACAAAGGTTCAATAAACTGTTCCATTTCAAAATCTTACTTTTTTTTCTGTGTAATTTCACATTTACAGGGTTAAAATTGGTTATGTACTTTTGTAGATTGTTTTTTTTTCTCTCTCTCTCTCTCTAAAGTTCACTAATAAATAATATTAACTAAATAATATTTTTTGCATCATTTTTGTAGCTTAAAAAGTATAGCATGGTGCTATGAAACATACGCCAAGGTCATGGGTTCGATTCCCATGGAATGCAGCTTTAGATAAAGGCATTAGCCAAATGCATACATGCAAATGCAAAAACGCCATCATTTTGTTTTGCCATCCATTGATTTTACTGATAAACAGGCTGTTTTTTTCTTCTGTGTGTGAACGAGAATGTGTCTTTCTCTCTCTTTCTGCCAGGTGTGTCCCCCGTTCGTTCTGAGCTGTGATGCTCTTCGTGGATTGTAAGATGGTGGATATTCTTGGCGATTGGGAGGAGGTTGCGGGTGGCCGTCCAAACCCGTAGCCGCCCGCGGCTGCTCTTTCTGGTTTCTGCTGCGGTTTGGGGTGGAGGACCGAGACTAGGACCGTTCTCTTCATCCACCTGGCCGATCTGTCGATATGGGGCGGTGCTTCAGCAGGCTCCAGGTAGGAAGAGAACCCGACATTCCAATCGCGATTAATGCGCTCCTGCACACATAGAATGAATTCAGCCTGTGATAGATCACATGAGAACGATTCGTTCCCAAGCTTTCATTGTGCTTTTTGGAGAACTTTATAGCTTTTGGCTTGGGACTTCAGGAGAAACTGAATGTGGTTTGTGGCTATTATGCTTGTATTTTAGGCTGCACGCAGGATCTTGAAATGAACTCGTGAATTGAGAATGAAAATAGTACTGTAAATATATTTAAGCCAGCCCATTGAAACTCCATTTTTATATGCTCGTTGCATTAAAAATGCATATATTTTGTTTCTCAGAATGAGTTCTCTAGCTGTTTTGTCCGCCTGCAGATATATAGCGCTGTGTCCACAGAAACATCCACAACCATCATGATTTTCCTCTTATTTGCGTTATGAAGTAATAGTCAGAATAGTCATTTCTGACAAAAATAAAAAGTATGAATGTGTTTTTGTTGAGTATCATATTTGATCCATCAGGCTTTTATGTATCATATTGTCTGATATAGTGAGAAAAATTGTATTCAGAGACTCAAACTGAGCAAAATTATGCAATTTGCTGCAGATGCTTTAGACATATTTGCATCCAGTAGACTTTAAAGGGTTAAAGTCTTTCTAACAAAAGATGATAATAATTGTTCAACTGATGCACATTGATTTGTTTTGCTTCAGATCATGATCCTGGCCAAACAGGCCAGAAACATTTGGTTTAATCTACAAAGAACATTTACCTTTTTTTGATTTGGTTTAATCTACAAAGAACATTTAGGGCTATGGAGCAGGTGTTGGCGAGCGGCGCGTTACATGTCTAATAAACAAAACAAACAACAGGATGATTGTTAAGATTTCAATAAAATGCATGGATAGATGCATTAGATGACTCTCTCTGAATACCTGATTGTGATTGACACATGCTGCCAGCATGGATCCGTGTTTGTGCTTCTGTTCAGCCAACATGAGGAAAAATAAAACCCACAGTAATGAACACATGGCTGTGGATGAGCTCTCCGGGATCTTTTACAGTTATCTGTTAATACTCACATGAATCTGATGAACACATTCAGCCTGTTTTTGGCACTTTATTTGGGAACTTCACTGTTCACTAAGACTACCGGAAGGATCAAATAATTAATTCCTAATGAATCTTGTGATTTTTTGTTTTTAAGATTCAGTGTTATTTTTAGTGCTGGTTTTTTATTTATATTTAGACTTTTTGTTTTTTTTATATTTTACATTTAGATTTTAAAGTTTTAGTAATTTTGTCATATGTTTTTTGTAATTTTTAGCAGTTGTCTATACAGTTTTTAAACAACTTTTATTTTACTGTATTAAGTCAAACTAAATCAAAATGAGAAATGTTGCTTTGGCTCATTTAGGTTTTTTACCAGAGACTAACTATTGTAGAAACTTAATTAATTAAATTTAATTGATTTGTATAAGTAAAGCGCTATACGGAAATAAACTTGATGTTTTAATTGGAATTGAACTCGAACTGAAAACGGCATTTTCTTTTGATACTATTTTCAAACGAAACACATTTTTCAATAAAAGAAAGAGAAAAGGATTTTCCTGTAAGTGCTTCAGAGGTTGTGATTGCGCTCTCGGCCGGAGCTCAGAGTGCATAACCTTTCTGCTGCTTAACTGGATCAGATGGAGGAATGAAGGGTTATATAAAAGCGTTTCTGTTTGCTGCTGCTAAGACTCTTCTGTGCTGTAGATCTAATTTTGAGAAGAAGCTAGTTTTTCGATGCATATATGCATGTCTGGGTCAAAAAGACTGTTCAATATTTTTGAAAGAAGTCTCTTCTGCTCACCCAAGGCTTACATTTAATTAATTTCAAAATATACAGTTTGTTAAAATTGTGAAATATTGGTTCACAATTTAAAAGAGCTGTTTTTATTTCTATGTGAATCTTCTGTTATTGTGCATGTTTTGTGTTTATTGTCTGTGATGCGCAGCTGTATTTTCATTACATCATTACTTCAAGTCTTCAGTGTCACATGATCTTCAGATAATCATTCTAATATGATGATTTGCTGCTCGAGAAACTTTTCTGATTATTATCCAATTTTGAAAGTAACAGTAACAATATTGATTGTGTTGAAACTTGTGATACATTTTTTATTTTCAGGGTTCACAGATTAACAGCATGACATTTAAAGCATGTAATATCAATAAGCATGATGATCAAACCAAAACAATTCACAAAAATGAATTAGCTTTCTCAACATTACATGAGAGAGAGTTTTGTAGAGTTTTGTCACATTACACTGTTGTCACACACTGATTCTGTCAAACTGATTAGTAGTGTTCAGTGCCAGTAGTAAGTAGTGCCATTATGTTTGTTTGTTTGCCATATTTAGTTAATTTGGCTCATTGTACTGAACCACACAGCATCAGCAAAGGGAGCAAAGATTTTGCTCTGATTGTTTCTGCTCAAATAATTGGACAATCGATGGGTGACAGAGAGAGAAATTACCCACAGAAATTGGCAGCAGGGTGCGTTTCCATGCGTTGTGAGTTAAGAGTGATTTCTCTTGCTTCAGCGGTCAGGACACGCTTACACACACAAAGAAGAGTCGTGGTCTTTTCAAGCACAGAGAGATGTTGTATTGCTTGTGTGGTGAACTTGCAGTTTCATTGAACCGTTCTTAGAGCGTTGCGGATTCATCTCCGCCGACAAAACACAGCCTCCCCGGCCTCATGAGGTCAAATGCTTTCTCTAACAGCTCTGTTAGCAACAGAGAGAGGCTCTTGAGGGGCCAGGATCGCGCGGCGGCTAATCAGGAGAGCCAGCTCTTAGACGCTTTTCAGGTGTCCGGGATCCCAGCCGCAGCCAATCAGAAATCCACTCCACTCCAGCGCTGAATGAGATTGCTGTTCATGCAGGACGCTTTGCCGTGGACCTCCTGACATCCAAGGGCAGCACAATAACATCAGCCGTTCTAAACACACCGGCCCTGAGATTGACGCGCCGAGATTACTGCCGCATCTCTGGAGGAATCTTTAGCGCAGTTACGGGACTTAATTAAAGGAGGAGCGAAGGCTGAAGTCAGACGGTTCCTGGTCCTGTGTGACAGAACAGACTGCCTTGTGTCCACCTTGAATGTTATTCCGAGTAGATAGAAGTGGGATAGGAAGCGAGAGACTAGGAGGAGAGGACAGTAGGGAAGGAAGATGGAAGGTGTTAGGAGGGACTGGGTATGGCCTCCCCCAGGTCAGGATAGAGGGTATCCTAAGTAAATGGTTCGAGAGGATTTTGGTCCGACTTTGCGAAGGATTCTCTCTCTTTGTTTCGACAGGATGACTTGGAATTTGGATTGGATGGATTGGATGGATGGATGGATCAGGGAAGTAAGAGGGGTGAGTAATGTGAGGATGGAAGAGAAGAGGATTTATGGAAGGAAGGAATGATGTATGGATGGATGGAAATGAAGGAGGGTGAATGTTTGGAATGATTTTTTAATGGAAGGAAGGAAGGAAGGAAGGATTGGTTGGCATGATTTGATGGATGTTATGGAAGGAAGGAATTAACTAATGGAAGGATGGTTGTTTTATACTGGATGGATTTTTTAGGGAATTGATAGGAATGAAGGAAGGATGGATGGATGGATGGATGGATTGATGGATGGCTTGTTTGGGACAACTCTGTATGGATGGAAGTTTTTTTAGGATGGATGGATGGATTATGGATGTTGTGTGGATGGATGGAAGGATTTGAAAGGGAAGGATGGATGGATGGATTCCTTTGGATTTGAAAGGATGATGATGATGGAAGAAGAAGGAAGGATGGATGGATGGATTGGATGGATGGATGGAAGGAAATTGAAGGAAGGAAGGATGGATGGATAGATGTATGGATGGATGGATGGATGAGTGATGGAGAATTTGGGAAGAGAGGATGGATGGATGGATGGATGGATGGATGGAAATGAGGAAGGATGGATGGATGGATGGATGGATGGTAGATGGATGGAGCTGAAGAGACGGATGGATCTGATGGGATGGCTGGATGCGTCTAGTCTGATGGATCGATGGGAAAGGAAAGGATGATGGATGGCAAGGAACGGATCTCCTGGCAAAGAATCGGATGGATGTTAGATGGATGGATGGAAATCGAAGAGGCATTTAATACAGATAGATGCATGGATGGATGGATAGGAGGAAGGAACTATGAAT
>NW_024879334.1:561714-641714 GCF_018340385.1 Cyprinus carpio
ACTTTTTATTCACATAAGTATCCTAAAAAGTAGCACCATGTCTGAAAAAAATATAAGCAGCAGAACGTTTCACTTGATAATGAGTCATCATATTCGCATGATTTCTAAAGGATCAGTGATAATGATCCTAAAAATCAGCTTTTCTTTGGGCATCACAGAAAATAAATGGATTAATTTAAGTCTAATACATTAAAAACAATATTTTGAAATTGTAATAATATATCACACTATTAAAAAAAATTCGGTATTTTGATCAAAAAAATGCACGGCTTGATGAGCAGAAGAAACTTCTTCCCCAGAAAACATTTATAAAAAATAGCCCTACGTTTCCACACTTTTGACTGTCACTGTCTATAATGGTTCATTACACTGAAAATAAATGTGTTATGAAAATTACACTTAACTCCTGATATGAGAGATACCTCTGAGAGCAACCAACACCGACCAGGGGGTTTGGACTCTGAATTCTAGGGAAGCTTTGTGTATTATGAAGTCTCCAGCATGTTTTTTGGGGGGTTCAGTGGGTTTTGAGGTTTGTTTGTATGAGATGTAAAAAAGGCTCACAGGAGGAGGAAGGCAGCAGCAGAGCAGGGTAAAAGGTTCTATGAGCGTCACAACACCCTGAGAGCATGTTCATAAAAGTGCTGGAAGAGTCACATAACTCTTGGTCTGTCTCTCCTTTGAGGCTGCCATAGTGTTTCAGAAGTTGGCTTGTCTTGGTCTGGAAAACTTCTTTCAGCTTGCCAGGTGGCCCATGAGAAAACACAAAGTTAGTGCGCTGGTCTTTAGCGAGGGGGGGGGAGAACACTTCAGCTGCAAACTCAATTTTTCCAGAGATATGAGACCAAGAACGGGCCGGGCAGCGGCTCGCTTAGGCATCTCCCCGACAGACGACTCGAACGGCGGCACCAAACAACAGCGAGGATTAACAGTGTGCATGTGTGTGGTGCGTGGTGTGCGTGACAGAAGCGGCCGTGTACGTAACGCAATCCTCTCTCAGAAACAGACGCGGGATCGAGCCTAATGAGCAGACGACGACGCGAGCAGACACACGTGATCTTCAGTGAGGAAACACAACGGCTCATTGTCATGCAGAAGAATAAAAGCCGAAGAGGATACTTCTTAATTATGGCCAGACAGTCATCTGTTGCTTTCAGCTAGATATCTAAAGCTCAGTAAGGGATTTCAGAAGTAGTGTTTACTTTTAGTAAACTGTATATTGATTGTAGATTACAGTATACAAATTATATAAACCATGCATCAGTGTTCCATATTCGAGTTTTTAGTCTTTATGTAATGCATAAATTAATATAAAAATTAATCAATGAACTTTTTTATTAATACTTAATATTATTAATAAAATAGTTTTTATAAATTATAAAGTAAAATCTAATTATATAATCGCTAATAGTAAAGCATATAAATCTTTAATAGTACAAAATAATAAATTCAAGACATTCTTGCGTAAATTAAGAGTTAATTTGTATATTTATAACATACAGTTCATAAGTCCCTTCGGCTTAGGCAAGCCCGCATTTATTTGATAAATGCAGTAAAAATTGTGAAATATTTTTGCAATTTAAAATAGCTAGAGTTTTCTATGTGAATATCTGTTAAACTGTAATTTATTTATTCGAGTTTTTCAGCATCATTACTCCAGTCTTCAGTGTCACACGATCTTCAGGAAATCACTTCTAATATGCTGATCTGCTGCTCAAGAAATATTCTGATATTATCAATGTTATCAATGTTGAAAACAGTTTTAATGCATCCTTGCTGAAAAAAAAAAAACATTAATTTTATTGGAGTGTTTTATATTGTCCTGCTTGTAGTTTGACAGCTAGTTAGTGGTGATATGCATTTATTATATAGAAAATAAATATGATTTACCAATTCATATTAATTGGAGTGTCTTGAGAGTGAACAAAATGACAGCCGAAAACTACTCATTTTTGGATGAAAACAATACTGCTGTTTTCTCTCCTTCGGCTGGTGAGGAGCGGTAGAGAAGCTCACACTGATCTTTGAGAAGCTGTAAAGTCTTGGCGCAGCATGACTTCTGAAGACTGTCGGTGAAGCAGGTTTCTGCAGCGAAACAGCGGTGGCTCAGCTCTCTAAACGTGAAGGAAGGTTCAAAAGGTCTGCGGGTCGCCAGTAATCTTCTTAAAGCTCTGAGACGAAGCCTTCATCTTGAAGAGCGCTACCTGTCTCTGTCTGTCGTCTGTGAGTCTGCTCCTGATCTGCTGTGAGAGAACACAAAGATGGACCACGAAGGGCGATAAGCAACTGTCAACTGCTAAAAAAGGCGGTTTTGCTGAAAACCGATCCATGGGGAATGATCTGACGACGTGCTATCTTCTGAATGACCGGCAGAGAGAGAGCGAGAAATCGAGTGAGCGGCTCACATTGACAGCATTTAAAGGCATCATGCTTGTGCTTTCACTTCCAAAGACAGACAGCATAATTACGTTACTTATTTAGATTTTTGTCTAATTTATTCACTTGAAGCAAGACTGCATAAGATATTTTTTAGAAAACATTTCTTTAATAAAAGTGTATTTTAATGTTACTCTCTCCAGTGTTATTTTAGTATTATTGAAATATTATTATAGATTTTTCAATTTTGAATGAGATTTTTTTTTTCCACTTTAATTTTAGTTAGTAATTTTGTTGTGCTTTGGTTCTTCTATATTTTTTTTTATGCCTATATATAGATTTTATATTTTTTTTATTTATTAGTTTGAGTTATTTATATGCTTCAACTAAATGGCTAGCTGGAATAAAACAAGTTTATATATATATAAACTATAATATATAGTGTGTAGATATATATATCATATCTATATATATATATATATATTATATATATATATATATATATATATATGTATATTATTTCACTTAAAAATGTTTATTGTAAAACTAAATGTTTTTATAGTTTTTAGATGTGTTGTTTTTTTCTTTTAACTTTTTATGATTTTTTTTTTCTCAGAATTGTGAAATATAAACTCAGAATTCTGATTTGTTTTTCTGTTAATTCTGCGTTTACATCTGTTGCGTTAATTGTTTTAATTGTGTAATTGTTATCTCACAATTCTGACATTTTTTTTTCTCAATTTTCTCAACATCTTGCATTTCAAAATTGAGTTTTGCAAATCTTTTTTTATTTTTAAATAGTCAAAATTGTGAGATAAAAACTCAGAATTGCAATAAAAAAGTCTGAATTGTCAGATAAAAAGTCGCAGTTACCTTTTTTTTTTGTTTTTTTTTTTTTTTTTTTATCCATAGTTGTTAAAAGACTATTTTGGCCGAGATTAAAAAAGGTAGCACTGCATAAAGCATTAGTAGAAAGTGCAATCCAGAATGTATTGTAATAGGAGGAAAAATGTGGATACATATTCAAAAAATATAAACCTACTATTCCATTCTGTACTCTTTCAAAACTTCCCAAATCCTTCCAAAAAACCATTTCAGAGTGTTTTCCCTAATATGTGTGTGTTGTGCATTTTTATGCTTGTTAGACTATCAAGTTGTCATCAAGGTTGTATCCATAGCAACATCCTACCATTAGTCTCCATCAGAATCAATTACATGTGTGGCCTTTGAGAGACCTTTCCAGATCAGTCACTTATGAGGTTCCACCTCAGTAGGCAGCGCAGTGTGATTTGGAAAGGAGCTGGTGTGTGTGTGGACAGATGGAGAGATGAGAGAAATCTGGCACACGTACCACTGCAGACAGCCGAAAGGAGAGTTCATCATCGTCTGTATTACACCTCATGCGCACACCAAAAGAGAAATGTGTGCGAGTAAGATAGAGAGGACTGTTCAAAGACAGACGACAAGTGAGCAAGAGAGAGCAGATAGAAAACACAAAGCAAAATAGAGAGATAAACACAGATAAAGAGAGACATGGGATTTTATCTCAGGAGGAAAGAGAGAGGAGTGAGCAAAGACGAACAGAGGGAGGAACGATGAAAAAACGAGTGCAATATTTCAGATCAGATCACGACCTCAGATGATCTCCTACCATCCGCTTCTCCTGGGAACGTCCTATTACAAGCTCTCTGAAAAAAGACCAGCCTTAGATGGTCACAAATATGGACATTAATGATGCCATCGGATTCATTTATTGAAAAGAATGAATGAGCGATATGTGTTTTAGAAAGCACAGAGACCGTATCAGGTTGTGTTCAATAGGGTGAGAAGAATCCAAATTTTTGCTCTTCGCGACAAAAAAAGCCATTAAAGGTCTCAGCGCTGGTTGGCAGAGAGAATGAATTAGTCACAAAGACGGTGTTCAGGGCCGGCGCATGCATTTCTGTGGCTTCCCCCAACAGTCGATCCATAAACAGCGGTGATATCCGATGAAATTCACACACATGCAGGGTTTGTGGCTATAACTTAATCTACTTAATCTTTCGTCTACTTGAAGACTAAAGGGGGAAGCTGTAGGACTCAGACACATGCTGAATGGAAAATAAACTGCAGACGCTTTTCTGATATAGGAGCAATTTATATGTTTGTGTTGTATTATTTATATTAATTGTTGTATTACCCTGTTCTCGCTGACTCTCTTTTCTTTAAATATCTCCCTCGCTCTTCAAAACCGGTAAATAAATAAATGTCTGTCAGAAGGCTTCTTCAAGTGAAACAGAGTAGTGGAGGACCAGATGAAGCACGTCAAAGCCTCTTTGTGTCATCTTTACACCTGTTCACTCTGCAGATGAACTCTATATGCTTGTTTGTGTTTATAAAAGCATGACACTGTACTGTTTTCGCTCTGAGGCCTCGGTGAAGCCCGACACATCCATCACCAGCATTTACAGGACAAAACACAACCAAAATATGGAATCATATTACTGTGGTATTCTTTGAAGCACCTTAGATTACCATGGTATCCGTATCTAATACATCACTATATCATGGTACCCCCACAGTATGTTTTGTGGGGTCTTTAAAGAGGCTGCTCAAGTCTTTCCTGTCTATTTAAATGCGGCGGTGAGTGTATTTTACAGCGCTTTTCTTTCTGCTCTGGCGATGAGCCGTTGTCTGTTTTAAATTCAGATGAGGTTTGGATAATGGAGCTCAGATCCGTTACCAACAAACCATCCAGACAAATTGAGCTGCTCACCACTGATTTCTTATTCTCTGTGATGTGAGCGAGAGCCGGAGGTCTTTTCTGCAGCGTAATCTCAACGAAAGTACCGACGGCTAAAACGTGTGGATTGTGTACAGTGAGTTATCGAAATGTGTTAATATTTCATTTCGGCAAAACCCCCCACCATTTACTGCTTGGGAGTTTTGCAGGACGCTTCTGTTTGATGGACAGGTTTTCTAGAACAGGAATTATTCTTATAACACTTTTCGACTGATTTCAAACCAAACTTACCATACTCTGAACACCTACATTTTTACCTTTATGTAACTGTACAGTAGACAATAGATTTATTTGCATTTTAGACAAATAATTGACATTACCGTGTCTATTTTTACTCTGCCAGCTAAAATAGTTTCAAACTAATTCTAAACAGTATCAACAGTTCTATGCTTCCATGAAAGCAAATTTCTGCAACGTAAAAAAAAAAAGAAAAAAAATTTATTATAAAAATCCTGCTTCGGTAAGTCATAATTGACTTTAAAAGTCATAATTATGACTTTAGATGTAATAATTATGACATACTACTGTATGTTGTGACTTTTTAGTCGAAATTATGATATAAAAAGCCATAATTATGAGATAAAAAGTTTAAATTATGAGATAAAAGATCAAAATTATGACATGCTAAATTGAAATTATGACTTTAAAATTAGAATTTATGAATTATGAGACAAAAAGTCGAAATGATGATAAAATAAGAAAATTATGATAAAAAGTCCTTATGAGTTAAAATGTTGAAATTATGACATACTATGATAAAAAGGTGAAAAAGAAACTTTTTTCTCACTATGACTTTTTATGTCATAATTTAGACTTTTTATCTCATATTTATGACTTGTTTCGTAATTATGACTTAGTATGTCATAATCGTGACTTTTAAAATCATAATTTCAACTTTTCATCTCGTAATTATGACTTTGTATCAACTTTTTATCAAATAATTATAACTTATGTCATAATTTTGACTTTTAAAGTCATAATTTCTACTTAGTATGTCAATTTCCACTTTTAAAGTCAAATTTTCTATTTTTTATCTCATAATTATGACTTAGAATGTCATAATTACAAATCTTTTGTCTCTTAATTATGCCTTTTTATGTCATAATTTCAACTTGGTATGTCATAATTTTGACTTTTAAAGTCATAATTACTACTTAGTATCTCATAATTATGATTTAAGTGTGATTTCTTTTCTTCTTTTCTTCTTTTCTTTTCTTTTCTTTTCTTTTCTTTTCTTTTCTTTTCTAGGCTTCCATAAGTTTCTGAACTGGTTGAGTGAATAATTCAGCGACTCACAAAGGCTTGTTTGGATCCTGAATGAATCAATGCCAAGTTTGTGAACGAATCAGTGTTTTTTAATTAATGATTCGTTGCCACCTACTGGACACAAATGGTTTCACATGCATCATTTTGAGCATTTCCCTAAAATTGCTCCAAATCTAAACACCTTGAGTGCGTTCTGACAGTATATTCAGTGCATGCAAATCTGTGTTTTTTTTTATCGTCAAAACCAAACAAACAAATACTTTAAAATCTCAGGTAGATGTGGTTATCTTACATTGTTATGTTTATATAATAAGCTGATCTTTGGTAGTTCTGAGGGTTTTGTTGTACATGTAAACACAGTCATTATCGCTGCTACCGGTGGTCTGTTGGTAGCATAATTGTCCATTCATGTTTCCATGATTGCTTTGCACTTGATTCTAAAGATTGTTTAGTTTTCTGAGTTTATTTTCCCTTTCCAAAACAAACTGGTCTTTTTAAAAGTAGCTTTTTTCAAGCTGTGGGGAATTTAAGCAGCGACTCCTTATTATGTAAATGCCCCGAATGACAGAATAACTACAGTTTGACAAAAGACGACGTGTTTTCATTCAACAGAATGACTGACAGTCACTAGCAGGTCTACTTTGCTACTGTTAGACAAAATATTGAAATCAACAACAATAAATCTGTTTATCGTGCAGACGGAGAGAATAAAATAAATCCTCTCACTGAACTGAATTACAGAAAAGGCTTGTAAGCTTTATCAGCAGCCAGAAAAAAAGCCCGTCCTAAATTAAATTAATACTTCAATAAAATTCCCCCAGGACGCCTAGACCGCAGAAAATCCTGCTTTTATGCCCCCTGAGAATGAAACTATGACTTAAACCAGAAAATACTGAGGAAGTAAGACTGTCAGACTGGAATAACAAATGAAATGTGCACTAATTTATGAGTCAGACCTGGATTAAAAGAGATGATTGGGACTCCAGTCAGGTTTTTGTTTATAATTCTCATCATATTTTAACATATATGGAAATAGTCATCATATATTCAGAGTTTGGCTTTGTTTGGCTGCAGTGCTTCTGTTCATGTGAAAGACTAAACAGAGACGTTTGCAACTGATTAGCATCTACTTACTAGTTTGCCATTCAGTGAATGCCACATTATTAATATTCACAAGCCAAGCTTATAAATTGCATGAAATATAACTTTTTAGATTTCAGAGAATACTATAGTAGATGTCTAAATAACAGGATGGAGGTACGTTTTTGGTCCTTTTTTATTATTAGATTGTGAAATGTTGGCACAACACTTATGAAACAAAAAATATATGGGAATATACTGGGAAATATAATGTGATATATTAAATTATTAATTTATGGGAAACTAGTGTATGGAGTTAGAATTGTGTCTTTATTACATGTGAGAAAATAAAAGATCTGAGAGAAAAAAAAAAGTTTGAGAGAAAAAGTTTATAACTTTTTATAAAGTTTATAAAAAATAACTTTTTCTCTCAAACTTTTTTTCTCTCTCAGATCTTTTATTTTCTTGCATGTAATAAAGACACAATTCTAACTCCATACTAGTGCTTATGTTTTTCTATAATATATGCATGGACCATGTATGGATATATATTAATACATAGAAAATATACAGCAATTAAATAAACTTCCTAAACCTTTGTCTCGCTTTATTGTTTGCATAGTTAAACATATCATAAATGAAAAATCATCACTCAAACGAATATTAAAATGTTAAGATTTTTCGACCGTTAGATGGGTGGGTGCAAAATGAGATTTATAATTTAATTTATTACATTTATAAAATATATTTTCCTCATAATTGTGTATGTATATTGCATATACAGTGCATGTTCTCATATAAATCTAAATAAATATAGTATATTTTATATATGTTCAGGTACAATATCTATATATATATATATATATATATATATATATATATATATATTATATATATATATATTTATATATATTCTTTTATTTTTTATATTTTTTTATATTTATTTATTTATTTATTTTTATTTATTTTAATATATATACAATTTTTTTCACTGTTAATATGATTTCTTTGGGAAAGACAAAATTTGAAGTTTCGTAATTTCTGATGATTTCTGATGGTGTAGGAGGAGACTGTTTACCGATATCACGAGCAGTGAATTGATTTCGTCTGACTGAAGGAGACTGTAGTGTGGGTGTTTTAAATCCGGGCACAATAGCCAGATTTGTCCGACCCCCTCACAGGTACGGAGGGCGGCGTTCGAAATCCTCTATTCTTCGAGGCTGTATATGTACCGCTGAGCACCGGAGCTCTGAAATCACTAGAAATGTCCTTACCCACAATCCCATTCACCCCTGAATGCCAGTGCACTTCTAATGCAGTGACTTCAGCTCTTTAGTGCTGGCATACAGTGTAGCTTCTGCTTCACTTGCTCGGATTTTACATTTCCTGTTAGAGAGTCTGTCTATCATCTACGGCGTCCCAGACTCTGCTGTGGAAGAAAGTGCTAAAGTGCTCTTTTCTATACAGTGAAAGCTATTGTGACCAGGGGCTGTCAAGATTAATCATAAAATGTACTTCATATCAGGGGTCTCTGGAGGCCCTCAGGAGCCCGCAAGGGGTCTGCGGAAAATTTCAAAGAAAAAGTTTGCATTACTTTTTATATTATTAATTATTAATATTTCTTTTGGCTTTAGTACAATGATATTAAATTATTTAATTTTTAATCTTTAATATCACTCTTGCTATATTGCTGACACAGTTGAGTGAGTTTTAATATATATATATATATATATATATATATATATATATACTTCTGTTCAAAAGTTTGGGTCTGGAAAATGTTTTTACAATATGTTTTTGAAAGAAGTCTCCTATCAGGGTTATTAAAGTTAACTAGTTGTGTGTGTGTGTGTGTGTGTGTGTGTGTGTGTGTGTGTGTGTGTGTGTGTGTCAAAAAAACAATACAATTACTAAAACTTTAATTAAAATTAAAATGTAAAAGGAAAATATAAAGAAAATTAAAAAATATTAATAAAAACTATAGTATAATTAATTAATAATGCTCACCAATGCAGCATTTATCAAATCAAAAATACAATACATATGAGAAATATTATTACTATTTAAAATATCTGTTTTCTATGTGAATATCTGTTTAAATGTAATTTATTTCTGTGATGCGCAGCTGTATTTTCAGCATCATTACTCCAGTCTTCAGTGTCACATGATCTTCAGAAATCATTTTAATATGTTGATTTGCTGCTCAAGAAACATTTCTGATTATTATCAATGTTGAACACAATTGTGCCGCACAATTCACAATTCACGTGATTCACTTAACTTTTCAGGTTTCTTTGATTAACAGAAAGTTCAAAAGGACAGCATTTATTTATTTGAAATAGAAATCTTTTGTAAAATTATAAAGTCTTTACTGTCACTTTTGATCAGCTGAATTCTTTTAATTGGTGAGGCATTTTTTTGTCTGGTTTCATTGAGGTCCTTCAAATGTCCCACATCCCTCAGACGTCACCCACCCTTTAGCATTCAGCCTGTCATTCCAGTAATCTCCAGAAGGAATTCATGCTAACAAAAGTGTCTCTAAATTCCCTAACCCCGTCTTTAGCCTGTGTCTCATTTCCATGCATCCGACCGCTAAATGGCAATTCCATCAAAGGCCTGTCAGGGCCGGAGACAGCGGCGTCTCTGAGGGGAGTGAGGCTGCATTAATTATGACTCCAAGCAACAGTTAATCTTTGTAGTTTTTGCTCCTGGAGACATTCAGATCATGCCACTCCGTTTAGAGCCAGGTCAAAGCCCTTGACCCTCAAACACATAAAGCCGGCGATCTGAATCCCTCCGGGCCGGGTGTTTGATGCACCCTCACGGACGCTTTGCCCCGCTGACTCTCCGGCCTGGGGCTGATACGTGCCAGATGCAGATTTCAGCCAAGTGTTTGTGGGATCGCATTTTTCAGATAGTGTTGACATTACACTAACGTTTTAACGCTTGAGCTGCATTCTGTGTTCAGCGGTCAGACATCAGCGTTGGTTGTGCTGCCAAAGGGACCGCCTTGGACTTGGCTTGAATTCAGATGTATTGACACCATTAATAATACAGTTAGTGAAAGCAGAGAGCTAAGCAAAGTTCTGTAGATGCTTATATATGCGTGTGATGCATATTTATGAACATAGGTGTTTTTCTAGAGGACTGAATATCAAAAGCTGATTAAACGTTGGGGCCGTGACATGAACTCTTTCCTGCTAGAACACATCAGAGATGTAACCGCAGATTAATTTGTGCAATTGCATTTCACTAACATTCCCCCGGTTTCACAGATAAGGCTTAAATGCATGTTTGAGCTGTCTCAACTGAAAATATCTTGCTCTGACGTATCTTTAAATATGTCACTTCCATTGTTCTGTGTCAAGATGGACACCTGTAAGGCATTTTTATAAAAGCTGCTTAAATATCTTAATTTAATTAAGGCATAGTCCTGGCTTAAGGTAAGCCCCGTCTGTGAAACCGGGCCATTGTGTTCTGCTATAGAGCAGGGTTACTATAGTTATGTTAAACTAAATCCCCCCCCCCAAAATGTAAAAATTAAAATGATTTGAAATTTAAAAAAAAATAAAAATGTTAAATGAAATAAATTAATATATAAAAAACTTGCTAATCCAACATTTCTCATCTTTGTTTGGTTTACTAAAACTAAATAAAATAAATAAAACCTTTAATACAATTAAATGAATAAAAGAAAATTACTAAAACTAAAAATTTAAGTGAAAACAGAAAAAAAATAATAATAATTTAAAACTAATTTTGTAACTAATTAAAACATTTTGTAAAATGATATTGATGTACAATTTTCATGGTAATGCAATGTCTGATTTTAAAAAAAGTTTTCAGTTGATATATAATTTCTGATGATTTCTAAAGTGTGAAAGAGAAAAAGGCAACGAAGAAGGCTTTTTTTGACAAAGGTCAGAACTCCTGTAATGATGTAGATTTTTGAGGGTGCATTCTTGTCATAAATTTATCTATTACTTTTCCTACAAATTTTTTTAACAAAAAACATTGGTAAAATATCTATTTAGGAGTCTTTGACCTTTCCAACGATACATAGTTTGTCAAGATTAGATTAGGATTTAACTGAAGTAAACGTAGGTGTCCCACAGAGGGGACGGGTGACAGTTTTAACAAAAACTATAGTAGTATATCAATGATACTTAAATAGCACTGCAATAAAGCATAATTGTGAGCACAGTTTTTTTCAGTGGTCTGGTTTTTGTAAGTTGTTTTTCTAATTAATTTTCTTTGTAGGGATTTCAAAAATATCTTCAATAAAGAATTAAAAGCTGTGAACCAAATCAACCAGCACTGAGATTAATTTTACTTTACAAAGGCTTTTATGTAGCACATATATATATATATATATATATACTGGTACACTGTAAAAAAAAGTCTGTAGTTTTTACAAATAAATTTTGGCAGCTGTGGTTGCCAGAATACTTTTGAAAAAAATACAGAAAAACTGTAAACACAATTACGGCCAAAAACTGTAAATTTTACAGTACACTGTAAAAAAAGTCTGTAGTTTTTACAAAATAATTTTGGCAGCTGTGGTTGCCAGAATACTTTTGTAAAAAATACAGAAAAACTGTAAACACAATTACGGCCAAAAACTGTAAATTTTTACAGTATAAAACTGTTATTTACAAACAAGAAAATTTGAATGTAAACCAGTAAATTCAACAACGCACACTGCTATTAAAATCTGTTTTGTACCTTTAACATACTGACAACCACCATAATAATGCAGGTGGTAAAAGAGAAAGCCACATGAAGAATCGAAGTTCATCACAAGTAGCTTCGCCACAAGCAGAGAGTTTATATTAATATATAGAAGGTGCACAAAGTCATTCATGCAAACACAAACACCATTCATGGTGACACACGATACTTAAACAATTCAATAAACTTTCATTAACAGCAAGAAGATGTAACATAAAGCCCAAATGTACAACTGATAACAAAAAACTATTAAAAAACATGATTATTTAAACAAAATACTTTCAAATGTGGAGCGTCACACAGGGAATTCTGGTGGAATATCAGTTTACAGTTTTTGACTGTAATTATACATTGATTTTTTTCTTTTTTATTTCTAAAAACTGTAAAATTAACAGCATTTTACTGTAAAATTACATGAAATGTCTGGTTAGATCTTTACAGTTTTTCCCTGTATATAGTACAGGAACTTACTGTTAACCTATTAACACTTTTTTTTGTTGTAGCGTTTTTTACAAAATTGTACAGTTAAAATGACACTTATTTTTTTTTACAGTGTACAATATGCTACAAACAAATAGCCTAAATTATAAAAACAATATTATTATAATTGTAGCCATATTTTTTATATATATAGATGGGCAACCTCTCAGGTTCACAATTATTTTTATTTTTTTTTGTGGAAAAAAATGTATTACCTCAATTTGCATCGTTTCAATCAATCATGCTAAATTAGTCTACAGCATAAACTTGTAAAGTGACATACATACTTTATTTGTATTTTTAAAAACAACAGACTAAAACTTTTAGTTTTTACAATATTTGCATGTCAAATTAACAAAATTGTTTTTGTTATGAGTATTACAGTATTTTCTCTGTTTTTGATACCAATAATTTGTAATTTTAACAAATAATTTTGATTACAATCACATATTGTTTATTGTAAATATAACAAAAATATTATGTTTTAATAGTTTACACAAATTTCCACTGTGAATTAAACAAAAAAAAATATGTTTTGGGGTTTACAATACTTTTCTGTATGGGATTTTACATAGTTTTCTGTAAATTTCACGGTCATTTTTTACAGTGTATATAAGATCTACATCTCATGAAGCATTGCAAATGATGTAATCCAATTATATATACGTATATATATATATATATGAGTGGCAGGCCGTGCATTTCACACCTAGACCTTCAGTGGTGTCCGAGCTGTATTTCTTCAATTTCTTCTTTTTGTAAATTAAGTTGTGATCAAACTAACTTGTCTTCTTCTATTCATATACTTCATATACAACCTCACCGGTCTGTCTGCAAATGTTTATACTAATTACTTAAAAATCATTTACTCTGAAGCGAATTGGATTTTTACTTCAGGAACACAAGTGTTGCGCTCAGTCAGAGAGTAATTCATAACACAAGCATGTGTTGCATTCTCAGTGTTGCTGCAAGGGACGATAGAGTGAACATTAGCATAAAATGTCATTTTCCATAGTCAGTTTTCCCTTTCATGGAGGAGCAGTTTGAGGGGAATCATACTGAACAAGTGACATTTTTATAGTTAGCTGCTTGAAATAAACACATTCGGTTTAAAGGCAGACACTTGAAGGAAAGTATTTCTTGTTAAGTGTGTAAAAGTACATTCATGTAGAGCAATGCCAAGGTTATGGGTTTGATTTCCAGGAAATGCATGACCTTTAATGCATGAAAGTCGCTTTGCATAAAGGTGTAATGCATAAATGTGAATATGCATGAGTAAAGTTTGTTTCTGGCCTAAGAATCTAATTGCAAGCGGACCTCAAACTTAGCCAAATTCACCCAGACCAGAGCAACAGCCAGCTGTCACGCTCAGGGACACGCTCGCCTCCTAAACGTCACACAAGAGCACACGGAGGTTGTTTAATCCCAAGAGATCTCAGAGCATCTCTGTTCTCTTTCTGAAACCAGCAAGATTGATTCATAGCGCGATCGGCTGAAATGGAGCTTGCTCTTAACGTGTTGTGACAGATTTAGGCTAGCCGCAGTGTGCGGCCGTATCTGTACCCTTCAGTGCACACTTTACTAGTGCCCTTGAGGTGTGTGCTTTACAATCTCATGTGACACACTGAGCTAAACAGAAAGCTTACGTGGCATAACTGCCGCGGCTAAATTAGCATGAGGACAGATAGCAAAGCAGCAGTGTTTGTTTGCATTCATGTCCAAGTTGCTGTAAGGCAGAAAATGCAGTTTGGAGCCGCTTTATGCAGTACAGTAAAAATTATGGCATAAATGAGGAAACCTAGATGATGTTTGTGCGTATTCATAACTGATACTGACCAGCGTTTAACCATGCAGCTGAATTATAATCAATGCATGTTTTGTTCTGTTGTTGTGTTGGTGTTGGATGTGATGCAGGTCTCTTTATTCTTTATTCACTCAGCAATAGTTGCTTCTACATCATGATTTATGAGCATCGAGGTGTCAGTGTCAGCTAGAAGCGCTTGACTGAGGAAATTCCACGCTGAACTACAACAGCTGTGTGTGCAACAAGAGAAAAAAGACAGAAAAAACACATGCAACTTTCTATTTTTAATTCAAATAATTCAAACATTTCTGCACCACACATTATTGTTATCTGTTAGGCCACTGTTTAATTAATTTTTTTTTTGAAAACAATAATTTTTGCAAGTCAATTTGATGTTGGTAATGATTCAGAAATGACACATGACAGCATTTAATTTCTATTTGTAAACTGAGATTATTTTTTTCTGAGATTGTTTTTTTTTTTTTTTTTATAAAGAAATTAAATTGTGTTATAATTTAAAACAACTATATTCCATTTTAATATATTTTAAAATACAAATTATTACTGTGATGCAAAGCTGAATTTTCTATTTGATTTCAATTCTATTTAATGTTTCTAATGGCACATTAATTACACACTGTGTCATTACATTTCTATGTTTCCATATGAAAGAAGTTCCTTTTGCTCACCAGGCTACATTTATTTGATAAAAATACAGTAAAAAGGAATATTGTGAAATATTATTGCAATTTAAAATAACTGTGTTCTATTTTAATATATTATAAAATACAATTTATACATTTTGCTGCATTTTTCTATTTTGATGTTTTTTAATGACTCAGATTGCAGAATTACACATGACAGCATTTCATTTCTTTTTTGCTGGAGGATAGTATCTGAGAATATGTTTTTTGAAGAAAGTCTCTTCTGCTCACCAAGGCTGTATTTAATTAAAAAAATAGTTAAATATTAGTGCAATTCAAAATAATTGTTTCCTATTTCAATATATGTTAAAATATAATTTATTCCTGCGATGCAAAGCTGAATTTTCAATTTGATTGCAATTTTATTTGATATTTCAAATGGCACAGAAAAATGTAATTTCTATTTTGCCTTAGGATAGTATTTGGACATGCTTTATTTTTAGCCAGATTGCATTTACACATAATTCACATAGTTTGGCTGTAACAGAATCACAACATACAAGACCCCAGTGATGTAATTAAGTGTGAATCACATTTTGTTCAAACATGCATGCGCTTTAATCACTCCGGAAGCGGTTTAATGCTCTTAGCTGGGTTTTAGAGCGTTATAGAAACACACATTTACATTATTTCACATTACGGCGCTAAAAGGCACAAGATTGAGAATCAGTGATGCTGACGAACAACTTGAGACGTCTAATGTGTGCTGCCTCAGATTCAGACAAACGGCGCTGGCCGTAATGAGCGTGATTTTGAACTAAAAGCACAGGCTGTCGAGTCTTTCATGTGTTTGACGTGGCGTGACCCTCACAGAGGAACCACAGTGAATTAGCATATCTTCCTGCTGATTATGATGTCCGTGTTTAAAGAGCCGTTGCTGCATGTGCCGCCCCACGGATAATTGAATTAAATGGCCCTTCAATCACGCTTGTGGCCAAAAGCATCTGTATTACAGTATTGAATATAAAGGTGAAATCAATAAACAGTAATAGAGTTAAAGTATAGTTTACAAAGCATAAGAATTGGGACTGTAAAACAACATTTTGAAAACTGAACAGGCTTTTGAGGATTTTTGACAGGCATTTGAATGCTAAAGTTCAAACCTTCAGAACATCTGTTTATCCCAAATGCATTCATTTTTGGAAATTGGTTGAGTTACATGTGAGTGCAATTCCTTTTTTCCCAATCTTGAATCTCAGATGTGTTTGTGATAAAGGTGGGAGTGTGGGAAGGTTACAGGTTCTCTGGTTTTAAGTTTTATTTTGGCGGACCTCTATTCCAGAAATGCACACAAACAGCATTACAATAATTTCCCAGAAATGTAATTTCTGTAAAATTAGCATTAAACTGATGCCATCATTAAATCATTTCCCAGTGTAAAAGCATGAGTGTTCACAGCAGACGCTCACAGCAGGCTCCTCGTCTTCAGACTAGCGCAGCTCTCCTTGTCCTTGTGTGTCCTTGACTCTGTCTGTCCGTCTGCGCTGTGGGATGGGGAACGTCAAGATGGAGTGCCTCTCAAAAATGCTTTTTTTGGCCACTTTACATGAAGCGCGGCTCCACACAAACACACAAAGGCAAAGTAAAGTGTGGTGGGATTGAGAGGACGAGAGGCCGCTTGATGGCCAGCATTAAAGTGACCGTTCTCGTGTTTTGAGGAGGTGATAGTTCAGCGGGCCGCAGACGGGGATAAATGCAGGTGTGAGATCACTTCAATTTCTCCACTCCATCTTGACATTTAGACTATTGATCATCTTCTTATTCTGCAGATGACCTTCTCTCACTCTTTCTTTTTGTCTTTCTGTCTTGCAGATTACATTATGACATATAATTTTCATGATACCCCCCCCATATATATATATATATATATATATATATATATATATATATATATAATATATATATATATATATATATATATATATAAATCAATACCTTGTGCTGTAAAAAAAATGTTTAAAAAAAAAATACAAATTAAAAATAATTTCAAATTTTTAGTTGTTTTAATTTTGTTTAAAAACAGGTTAAAAAAGAATTTATCCTAAGCTTTATTAATGACCAAAGCATATTTTCTACTTATATTTTCCTTCTTCTTTCCTTCACAATGCAGGACATGCATTTGCAAACCAGCTTAAGAAATACTGAAGAACAATATAGCTTTTTGATGTAAACAATTTGTTTCTAATTTTGTTTTGCTGTTTTTTTGTTTTTTTGTTTTTTTTTGGTTGTGGGGTGTGGCGGAGGCGGTTGTCCTCTTGGTTTCATTTGTTTTTGCTAAGTGTGTCACATTAAATATGCATATACATTATATATACATGGCATTTTCGGACAGGGACCATAATTTAATGTATAGTGTTATTATTAAACAATTTCACACAAGCAGGAGAGCTGGTGTTCCTGGATGAATCAATGGTTTTGAAAGCATCTATTGAATGAATGATTCAATGACTCACGCAAAAAAAAAAAAAAAAAGGTTATTTGTCACCACCTACTGGTGTAACAATGTAACTTGCAGATTTGTGTGTCTGTTTATACAATTACTGAACCATTTCTTTACTAGCAAACCCTGAACTTCCTGACTGCTTGAAAAGTTTACTTACTACTGTATACCACTTAGGGATAAAACTTTTTAGTCAGGAATATTTTTTTGCTTGCTTCAGCAGTTGCTGTGGTACAGTAGATGGCTGATCGTTAGTGAGTAAAGTGTCATAAATGAGTCTCGTTTAATCCGCTGACCCCTGGTGACACGTCATCCTTCAGAAGCGCTCTTCGTCTCTCTCTCGTCCCGTCTGTAAAAGCTTTAGTCAAGACCTTCCACCCTCCTGCGGGCATAAAAGTCTTCAGATAGAGCTATGAACACACACAGACCCTCGTCTAGCATTACATCATCTACACTGCTGTTTAAAGAAGATTTATTCAGTGCAGTTATTTCATTTTAGTGTAAATGTTTTGACCTGTTCAAAGAGGCACAAGAGCGCGAATGAGCCGTTCCATCACCACATTACTCTCCGCCGGACAGGTGATGAGATTAATATTGTCAGGAACAGTATTAATGAAACTCTATTTTTAAATCTGAAGCAAAAGCCAAGTGTTGAGAATCTAAACCAGGAGCATCTGCTTTTGAAAGGATCGAGGCAGGGCAGCTTTCCATCCTTTTTTATTTGCTCGTGAATAATTCCTTTCATGAATAATGTACTAATGCTCTTCTGTTCTGGTCTCTCTTCTGTAAAGATATCGTGTCCGCTCTGATTTCTGGTGTGCATTGAAAACAATCTGTGCTCAGAAAGCATGTGCACAACAGCGTTGAAGAGTTAATAATCTATCCTTCATTAAAACACATGAGTCAGTACAGACACCCGTGAGATCGTTTTATACCATATGTTTCACCTACGTGATTTTTATTGAAAACTAAATTCAGTTTCACATATTTTAAAGCTGCAACAGACTGCGTTCTACTTTTAAAGTCAAAATAAAACCAGAATGAAATGCACTTTCTTAATTCAAGTTTATTGTGGATGATTCATCAGTGCAAATTATTTTGGAGAAAAAATGATTCTGTAAATTTCTAAATAAAATGTTTCTAAAAATAATTAAAAATAATAAATAAAAATCATATAAAAAATTATAATAAATTCATTTTTATAACATAATATTGTTATTATTAACCTCATTTCATTTGGCTTTGTAATATTAAAAATAGTCAAATTTAATCTAATCATTCAGTATTGTTCAATTCTCATTTAATATTCTGTTTTGTGTGAAAAAAATGTTTCACTAAAGGAGTAAATGCATTGCAGATGTTGTTGTTGTTGTTGTTGTTTTTTTGACACTAATGGTCACAAAATTTGTTGCATTAAAAGTATTTTAATGATGAGACCTCATCTAACAAGAGAGCCCTAAATTATGCTTTTTTTTGTATCTGAAAACATTAAAATAAATCGTGTCTGTATCAATAATTAATTCAAGAACATTTCAGGCTCCTATTATATCCTGAAATTGAAGTTTTGCAGTTACTTGAGTCTCAGGTCAAGACTTCATCAGCATTCCTATGAAAATTTCATAATCAGTCGCTGCTATTATACTTTAAAAGCATTTTAATCCTTTTTAATGAGTCGTAACGCAGGGGTCGCTGCAAAGACCCGCCATGCTATGAGCCATAACATTGCAGACCACGTCTGACTTCACGCAACATTTACGTTAGATCCATTCACAAACCCACATTCACCCTCATTAGTAAGGTATGTTTCCATTTAGCCTCGTTGACACTGAAAGAGATTGAGGAATGGAGCACTGGTGTTCTCTTAAACAGTGGTTTTGAGACGACTGTATTAAACTCCTGACTACCCGGGGATTTCATCTGCAATTACTGGCAGCGTGTCTGCTGCTTTTCTACAAGAAAACAGTAATCATCAACTGCACTCGCTGCTGCCCAGAGTACAGACTGCACAGGCCGCCTACAGAGAGAGAGAGAGAGAGGGAGAGAGAGAGAGAGTGATGGAGGAGTGGTGGGAGATTAGTAACCAGAAGAAATGTCCTTCTTGTATTTTTCTCAGCTCTCAGTCGCAGAGCAGATGATCCATGTTTACCAGCTTACAGGTTACAGAGTAGGGCTTGGTGGTGTGCTTCAATAAACAACGCAACTAAAGCAAATTGTCAAAGACACAACAATATTCATAACAATGGCAGGTTTATTAAAAAAACAGAGACTGATTGATTTGATTGATACATATATACTGTATATGTTATGTACAATAATATATTTAATATGATAACAATATATTTAAAATATATCTTTATTTTTATTATTTATATTTTATTAAAATAATACAAAAATATATAAAATACAAAAAAAAACCATAATATATTTTATAATATTAATAGTAATAATTATTATTATTTTTTATTATTATTATTTATCTTAAGCAGCTTACAAAAGAGGGCAATTTCTCGAAGACCCAACATATTCATAAAGACAAAGAGTAGGGAGCTCAGAAGAAATATAATTTGTTTTTGTTTGTTTTTTTTATTTTTTTTGTAAGTGCATTTTAAGTGTGGTATTAACAACAACAATAATAATAATAATATATAATATATTTTCTACTATAAAACATATATTGTTAAAAAATATACATATTTTATTATTATTTATTTTTTATTATAGTGTACTTTTTATAATTAATAATAATATATATTTTGTAATTTAACGTTATTATTCAAAATAAACCATTCTTCTAGTTCAAAATGAAGTTCATTAGCAAACCTACACACACACACACACACACACACACACACACACACATATACATAGTTGATTTGAAAATGCCTCATCCAATTTAGTCTGAACTATTTCTATGTTAGTAAAATGATATTTTATTGTCTTGTCTGACATCGCTCTGGACTGTCCAGTGATTGAGCTGCTATCGTTTGCGATGGTAGATGCATCTCTCAGCTCACGTGTGCTGCGGAGCATGCGCTGGAGGTCACGCGGGCCTGGAGCGGCTGAATCACATTCTCTCAGCTGGACGTTTCTGCACGTCTGTGGTGTTCTGTGATGTTCGGTGCAGGTCGTGCAGTAGTTGAGCTGTTTTGGCAGCTTTAACGCTGAAGTGTTGAACACTCACTGCTTTCAAGAGCAGACATTTAAAATGCTCTCAGCATGTAAAGAGGCTTACAAATAATCCTTTGAAAAACATAATAATATTCATTATAAGTCTAAGTGATGTTCAAATCTGTATTTAATTTGTTTAAAATATGAATAATATCTATCTATCTATCTATCTATCTATCTATCTATCTATCTATCTATCTATCTATCTATCTATCTATCTATCTATCTATCTGTCATCTGTCTGTATATAATTTTGTATATAATCAAAATGGTATATTTATAATTAAAATAACTAAATATTATATATATATATATATAATATATAATATATCTATATATATATATATATATATATATATCTATAAAATATGTATAAAATAAAAATAGTATATAAGTAATAATATTTTTATTAAATAATTTAAAAAGAAATCTGTATACATATATATAATATATATATATTTAATTTATATATATCTATATATATAATTTATATATATATATACATATATATATATATATATATATTATATATATATATATATATATATTTTTAAAAAGTCAAGCTATTACTAAAAATATTATGAATATATTTATAGTCTATATCTACGACAGATCTATATAGATATATATATTACTCATTGGATTTTTTTTTTTGTTTTAATTTTATTATATATAATATATATATATATATATATATATATATATATATATATAGATCATCTCATTTAACTTCCATCCAGCCTCTCACTGGACCCTCGATCTGTGATTGACAGCTGAAGATTCGATCAGGTGTGTTTCATGTCAAACTTTGCTCACCTTCAGACTGAACACAACTTTCACTAATGAGCCTCAGGTTCTCCATGAGACTGCAAGCGCTCATCTGGAGAAAAAACAATCCTTTTTACCCCAATTTTCACAGCTTCATCCCGAATCGCCGCTTCCTGGGGTCTGCCGTTTAATTTCTGGTCTCGCTGGGGTTCGTCGTGCGAAATATCCACCGGACGTGAAAGGGCCGTGATAATGAAGAGACCTCGAGCAGAAAGAGCGTGCCGTGGTTTGTTGATTAGCATTTTAATAAGGCGGATACGGGCAGGGCATGTGCTGATGACCTCACAGGTGACAGTCAGAGTATGTAAATGATTAATTACCCAGAATACATTGGGATCATATGCTTGTTAGGAGGATGAGGATCCTCTCTGCCTGCAAATACATCGATATTATCTCACCCCGCTCGCTCACTCGGACGGACGGATGAGCGACAGCAATTAAATGAGAATTAATGAGATTTTCTGGAGGTTGTGTTAAAAAAGAACAAAGTCTAGTAAGTCTTGCCATTAAGAGACCCAACCTGCTTCTGCAAGTCATTAAACTCTTCAGGGACCACGTGCATTGTGGGTTTTTGAGAGTTTTTAGCTATTATAGCTGCTCTTCTGTGTGCTTTACGTCTATAAAAAGTGCAGCGAGTGACTCGAGATGAAGTTTTGGATGTGTGTACTAATGAAAAGGACCAGCAGACTGATTGAGCTGCACTGGTTTATTCCCATAAAGCTTGACATGTGAGAAAATATTCAGAAAAATCTCCTTCTTTGAAATGGAACAGTTTGTTCAGCCTTTAGACGAAACATAAAAAATAAAAAGTTTGCATGTGTGTTTTTGCTGAGGATCATATTTAATGCATCAGGCTTTTATGGTGCATATATAATGGAGGAAAAACAGCTCAGACTGAAATAAAAAATATGCAGTTTGGTGCAGATGCTGATATTTAGTAAGATGAAATTCTAATCAAAAAGATCTTTATAACAGTTGAGCAGATACTGACATAAAATGCTATAAATATCAGTCGTCGCTCTATATCTCCAATAATATAAGATGAGATTGAAATGATCCCCAATATATATATGCAATGAAATCCAGTGCTGATTTAGAGGTGAACAAATAAAAATATAATTTTTCCACATCTAAATCTTCAAAAGCAACACAAAACGTGATTTTTCAGAGTAAAACATTTCAAATGGCAAAAGAATGACATTTTAAATCAGGAGTTGTGGTTTCTTTTTAAAATGCAGTTTGTGGTTTGCATGTGAACCA
The DNA here is from genome assembly GCF_018340385.1 of Cyprinus carpio. NCBI lineage: Eukaryota > Metazoa > Chordata > Actinopteri > Cypriniformes > Cyprinidae > Cyprinus > Cyprinus carpio. The sequence continues at coordinate 584,634 of NW_024879334.1, forward strand.
GAAGAGCAGGGATAATTCAATAAGCTGATTTTTGGGAGTTAGCATCGTGTGCATGCAAACGTTGTTTGGCAAACGATCGTCTCAGTGTGAATATCTGCAGCTGAAGCCAAAGCGAGCGAGAGAGATGATATTCTTTCACTTTGCACATCAACCACAGCTGACATTTTACTGGGGAGAACACGCCGCTTTAATTTGATCTGTGGACGGGGCGTCTAATACACGGAGAGAGGCCTTAATTGACACGGATGGGGTGATGACTTTCTTTAGAAATGAGAAACGGGTCAAAGCCTCAGCGAGCGAGTGAATGTGTTTCTCTAAGCAGAAGCACAGCACACATCCATCACAGAAACCAGAGCGGATGTTTGCAGGTGTTTCTCCAACAGAGAAACGGAGAAGAACCGTTTAGGAGCCACAGCCAAGATGTTCTGCCTAGGAAAAAAAAAAAATCATAAATGACATCCTTTGAAAATGCTGGTTGTTTCTTTTAGGCAGTTATGAGAAGACAAATAAAAATAAAAAATGACTGCGGTGTCTCTAGAGTTTCAGAAGCGAGCCCCGAGTCCGAAGTCTCTTCTGCTCACCGAGGCTGCATATATTTGATCAAAAATCTAGTAAAAATTGTGAAATATTATTAGAATTTAAAATAACTGTTTTCTATGTGAATAAATGTTAAACTGTAATTTATTTCTTTGATGTGCAGCTGTATTTTCAGCATCATTACTGCAGTCTTCAGTGTCACATGATCTTCAGAAATCATTCTAATATGATGATTTGCTGCTCAAGAAACATTTCTGATTATTATCAATGCTGAAAACAGTTGTGCCGCACAATATTTTTGTGGAAACTGTGATATATTTAAACTTTTAAGATGATTTAATTAATAAAGAGTTTGAAATAACAGCACTTTATTGAAAAATAAATATTTTTCACTGCAAGAAATGGTTCTTCCTCAGTATTTTTGTCTTGTTTTTCAGTAAAAATATCAAAATATTCTTAAATTAAGATACACTGACTTAATGACTTAAGAGATTAAGTTTTGTTTTAAAAAAAGTATCAAAATTAAGTGAGATTTTGCTTAAAATTCAAAAGAAAAATCACTGCCAATGGGGCATGAAAAAGAATCTTGTTTTCCCTTTTAAATAAATATTACTTTTCTTGCCCAATTAGCAGATTTATATTTTCTTGTAAGCAAAAACATCATAAATCATTTTGCTTGTCAAGTAAATCTATCTTGATTCAAGAACTAATCTAACAAATTCTTGACTAATTAAATTAGCAATTAAAAAAAATCCCAATCTTTTGAATGATAGGGTAACTGTGTTCATTTAAATCAGTATACTGTAAGCAGAAGAGTACAATATTATATTAATATTTATTTTATTATTTTTTCTTCTATCTATCAATCTTTTTTTTTGCATGCAAATTTTAGGATATTTTATGGGTTTAATTGCCGTGAAATTAATATGTGTGTGTGTGTGTGTGTGTGTGTGTGTGTGTGTGTGTTGTGTGTGTGTGTGTGTGTGTGGTGTGTGTGTGTGTGTGTGTGTGTGTGAAAGAGCAACGTTTGAGCAATAAAACGCTCCTCTGGGAGTTTTTCCACTTCATTGGTCGAGTTGTTTCAGTGTTTTCCCAAACTGCTTTAAACACACTTGAGTTTATCGTATCCATGATCAGACACAAGACTCCCATCACAGTCTCAAACAGCACCCAGAGATCAGAGTCTCTTCTCTCTTAATTGCACTAATTGCATTTCTGATGACTTACTGTGTGGCAGCAGCGAGCAGGAGAGGATGGAGCTGCAGAAAACAAATCCCACTTGAAATGCTGTAAATTACATAGATGAAATCCATAAACCAGATTAAAATGCTTCAATAGAAACCAATCAGCGAGAGAAGAATCCATGGATCTGAAGAAATAAACAAATAACAACCTGCGGGATTTAACAAGGCTTATTTCTGATACACCTTAATAATCCACAAAGCCATTCATGTGTGTGTGTGTGTGTGTGTGTGTGTGTGTGTGTGTAGTTTCTAAACAGATCATCTAAATGCTGCCATGGACAAATAAAAGTAAAGAACATTGTTGGACCAATCTGGTTGTGGTAATACGCTTTGCGAAGATGGGATGTTCTGAGCGCGTTTCCTGCTTTAAATCGAATTACGGGTTACAAAATGGAACATGTTTGATGAGAAGCATATTTGGGGTAATTTTATTAGCATGACACAGATTTAAGTTTAATGGGAGGCTGCATGTTCTGGAAGACAGTGAAATTGGGTTTACATTGATCTCTAACAACCGCCATCTGGAGACTGACCTCAGACCTGGCAGGACATTCATAACATTGCTCTTTGAGAATGTATTAATAAAGAGAACATATGAAATAATAAAAGTAGATTTTTACGTTTTTCACATGAAATAAAAAATGGTTGCACATGTTGCCACCGTGATTCTGAGGATGTTTTGAATGGTTGTCTGACAGTTGATATATGGTTGCTAAAGTGCTCTAAGCAGAGCTTGATGTGTTGCTATGCTGTTTTGGGTGGTTGCTAAGGTGTTCTTATAGCATTTTAGCATGCATAGTTTTGATATGCAGTTGCTAGGGTGTTGATGTTGATGGTTGTTGATATGGTGTTGCTAGGGTGTTCCCACTTCCCAGTGTAGATATATATATATATATATATATATATATATAATATATATATATATATATATATATATATATATATATATATAAACGATTTTAGTTTTTTTTGTAATGCTGCATACCACACAGCAAAAAAAAATAAAATTATTAATAATTAATTTTATTATTATTTTAAATAGCTGTTTTCTATGTGAATATATTATATAATGTAATTTATTCCTGTGATCAAATCTGAATTTTCAGGATCATTACTCCAGTCTTCAGTGTCACATGATCCTTCAGAAATGTGATACAATGATACATTTTATTTTTCAGGATTCTTTGATAAATAGAATGTTCAAAACAACAGCATTTATTTAAAATAGAAAAATCTTTTGCAACGTTGTAAATGTCTTTACTTCTGATTAATTAATGCATCCTGACTGAATAAATGTATTAAGTCTGCACGGTTGGAGAGTATCACGTGATGGACTTGAAACACGGTGCATCTGAGATACAGAGCAGGTAAAGATGATTTTCCAGTGTAATATGTTTTACAACAGATTAACGCTCAACCGGACAATGATGGAATGTGCTTCCTAAATGAAATGTGAGGCTTAATTAAGTCTGCGTTCCTCTGTGGATTATGAAGGAGACGCTGTAGCAGGTATTGTTCTGCTTTATTTTTTTGCATATGCCACCGCGGAACAAATCTCTCGGCTAATAAATAAAAGGGAAACATGCAGAGCCAGTTCTCTGCAGGATTTGCCGACCCCAGTCATTAGGAAAATTAACCAAAGGAAGTAAACGCACACTGGTTTTAGCTGCAGAAAATGATCCCGTGGAGATGCTCACATATAATGGGGCCGGCGAAAATAAAGTCTCTCTGTCTGAATAATGCACTTCAATACTGATTGCAGCAAAATATGAGACTTGAAGAGATTTCTATTAGAAAACATCAGTCAATAAACCTGAGTGTGCAACCAAATCACACAGAGGAAGAGACATTCAATAAATGCAGCTCAATTGATTCAAGGATGTTTCTAGAAATGAATTACTGCCTCAGTTAATTCTATTAACAAAGTGAAGATGAGGCTATAATGGCCTGCCTTTTTCTGCATACCATTTTTTAAAAGTTTTAAAAATATAAGGACAAAACTTTTTTATGGAACAATTTTTATAACTTCATTAATATTTGATATATGTTCTCATGTTATTAGAACATTCTTTAAAACATCCTTATGATGTTGTTTGCAATTGATGAACATTCTAAAAAACGTTTTTGTAACATTTAATTAACGTTCTAATAATGAGATGAAAACTGGACATTTAGAATTTTAAAAAAGTAACATTCAAATAATGTTATACTGTATTTGGGGGAAAAAATAGTAGAACATTGTAAGAAAAGTTTTTATAATCTTTAAAGGAGCCATGTGTAATGTCTGGCAAAAAAATCAAGTCATACTCCACATTCCATACCAGATGGGGGCAGTATGCCTCAATAAAGTGAATTGGTTCTTACTCTAGAGTACCCAACGAGAAACGGCATAGTCTCTATGCTCCGCCCCTACCTTCACAACAACCCTAGAGCCATAGCCCGAAGCCTAAGAGGACGTTTTTGCCTCCAGAGGAACGTTGGGTGATGTCAAGTGATTTTGAAACATGACATCTTCAAGCTTTACTACTCCCTTCACTCTTTACCAGTGAATATGTTCATATTTCGTTTTTGTTCATATTACATTTTTGAATTGTGTATATACACATTATTTGAATTAAATTAATTTGACAAACAGCATTCTGTCAACATCATTGGTCAACATCAGACAGCTGATGTTGACCAAGCTAGCGCCAACCAACGTAACCAGAGCTGCCAACTCTCAAGCATTCACCGTGAGACACACGCAATTGACTCTTTTCACACGCTTTCAAAAACTTGACCGCTCTGAATATAGTGAGTGAGTAATTATTTATAATTGGTTACCTGTGTAGCATTGTCAACTCTGATGGAATGGTTCCTGTAGTTTCCAAATGCTTTTAGAGTTACTTTTTTTTAGTGTATATTTTTAGGATTTTTGAGATATTTTTTTTTTTTTGTATTTTTAATATGATTTTCTGTGTCTGTGTTATAATATAAGCCAAATTGCTCGTCTCAGACGTGTTTTACATGCAGCAGATCACATCTAGAGAACTGAGTCTGAGACGTGGTGTGTGTAGTTCAGTGTTTTCTCATCGAATGAATCTTCTCTTGTTTCGTCTCCAGCAGCACGGCGAAGAATAAAACAAAGTTAGCTTTGCATGTAAATAAAGCTTGACAGAAAGGGAAGAAAACAGAAGAACAAACACAAACTCATTCAGTTGAATAAGTGCAGCTGATCTCACCGCAGGAGAAGAGGATTTTAGAAACAGGGTCAAGTGTCTGAACATTCAACACAAATAGCGAGAAATATTATTAACAAAAAGTAATTAAAAAAAAGCACAAATCCTTTGCATGTTATCCCAAACAGCATGATGAGAAACTCACATTTTTCTCAGTTTTATACTTCATTTTATATTGCATTGTTGACTGCATTCATCAAGTCTTATTGGAGAAAAATAGAATTGATTTAATAGGTTATATGTACCTGAATTAACAAAATGTTAAAAATAATTATTTTTTTTATTTAATGATATATGGGTCCAAATTTAGTTGGGCTTTGCATGGTTATTGTGTTTTGTACTATTCTAAGTTTTTAGTAATATAAATCCGAATTAGTTATGCTTTATTTAAATTTTGGTTGTTTAATTTAAGTTTTTAAATCACGACTAAACTGTATTCAGGAGCCATATATAAAATAAATATATGTATAAAACGTTACGCATGTAACCAGTAAAATTTGAAATATTTTTAAAAAACAATAATAATTGCAAAAATAAAATAAAATAAAATAAAATAAAATAAAATAAAATAAAATAAATTTTATTTTATTTTATTTTATTTTATTTTATTAATAGATGGATAAATAAATAACAATTTTAATATTTGTTTAAAAAAGAAGAAAAGCAACATTTAATAGTTTCAAGCTGGTTTGCACCTTGTTTATATAAAATGCATTTGATTCTGAGCAAGGTCCAACCAAAATCGACCAGCTCCCTTTCTCACACGTTGTGGTGATTTAGATGTCAGGTGTGTTTGTTCAGGGTTTAAACTAAGTACTTATTTTTTTTAATAGATATAAAAAAAAAAAAACAGACCCAGATCCAGTCCAAATAAAATCACATTATAATGTCTGTGGAATAGGAATTAAGGCCACGCCATGTTTTCTTTAACTTGTGCAAAATTGAAACATGCACTTTGACTTAACAAAAGAGTGGTCCTTCCTTTTACACAAGGAGGTTTTTCTCTGTCATCAGATATAGTTCAGTGCAGCAGAATATGATACAGTCCGAATGCAGGAGACACAAAAAGTATTTTCCCAGAGCTGAGGATCTTTCTAAGAGACATTTTGTGCTGAATTCAGGTCAGACGTCCTGGGACTGAATGCTAAAAAAACAGAAACCCTGAGACACAAACCAAATATGAAGGAAGAAAATATTATTTCACAAAAGTACTAGAATTTTAGTATTTGCCTGAGCAAAACCTACCGTCATGATGCTGCTGTGCTGGTTGCTAGGTGATCTCAAGTGAAAAAGGATATTCTGAGCAATAACACAGCTTTGTATCTTGAAAAAAAATATGTTTAGTGATTTGCAAAAAAATTGACTTTCCATCAAAAATTAAGAGACCACTTGAAAATTCTCAGTTTCATTTGTTGTGATTGAAAATCAGGGTTATTCCACTAAATACTGATTTCTTAACTCTTCTGAAGTTAAAACATTGGTATTGTTTTGTCTAAAAATGGATTTAATTAAATGTGTCTGAAAACAGTTAAAAAATTACACTTTACTCAAACACATAACTATAAGTAGAAATTAAGTTTTAGTTGCATAACATCATTTAATGGAAACACCATCATTTTGCAAAACATTTATAAATATCGCATTTGTTGTGAAAATCTGTAACGGAAACACGGCTTCTGCTGCTTTTTCCTGCCAGACTCCTCTGAAAGCAGACTCCTGAAAATCGACTGACTGCAGAATTTTTAGAGCAGAAAACTGATGCGAATGAGCCGTCGGACACAGAAGCCTCTTCGTTACTCAGAGTGGTGTGAGAGCGTAAGGAGAAGACACTGGAGACATTTAGAAACAACAAGCCGTCCAGACCAGACGCACCTGCAGCTGGTCCTGAAATGAGCCTTTAATTGGGTGAAGCAAACGAAAGGCCCTTTCATTTCTGTCCCATCAGGGCTGCTTGCAACCAATAGATGAAACTGATCAATCAAACGCCGCAGCTGCTTGGACGGAGGGTTGCTTCACAGGCTCAGTAATGGCTCAAAGTTAGTGCATCGGCTTGCTGTATGACGAATGCGATTCATTAATGTAATTTTGTTCTTTCTGGCATGGTCATACCTTTGTCCTCTGTTCATAGAGACTGCAGTGTGTGTTGTATTTTTCACATACAGTAGGTCTAATATTGTGGTTCATCTGATGCACATTTTTAAACGACGTAAAAAAAAAAAAATGTGGAAAGTGTTGATTTGTTATTGGTCCAGGTTGGTGGGTGCTGATGTTAAGTGTTTTGGTGCTGTATAATATAATAAAACACACTATCCAGGGTGCATTGGCGCTGGCATTCAGTGGCGTATCTGCAGGTGTGTGATCAGGGTTTTGGTGTGTTATAATCGGCAGTACACAACCATAAACACATCATGAGCCAGACTTCATTCCAAACCCTAGTGAGCTGCCTACATAGACAGTATTTTAAGGCATTATAGGACTTAAGATGCTAAATGCTAACTGGTTTATTTTTGCTAGATTTTAAGGTTGCATAATACGGAAAAGCCAATCTCAGAATGCATTGGGCAAAAATGTAAGCTCTGTGAAAACTTAGATATTCAACATTCATTCATTCAGTTTTAAATCATTTAACTTTTATTTTTGTATCAACTTGTCACCACTATATATATATAGTTTTTCAGCTTTACAGAAAAGAATGTTTCTTCATTACAATAAAAGAGTGATCAGTGTTATCCGAGGTGGATGTCAACATAATTAGATTTACAAATTTATTAATTATTTAAGGGATTTATAAATAAATAAAAATAAATACCATATAAAAAAATATTATATCAATTAAAAAAAAAATTGTATCAAAATTAAAAAAAAAAATAAGTAAAGAAAAATATAAAACGTAATAAGTCAAATTCCAGACCTGATAATGTTTTTTTTTTTTGCAATTTCGCAAAATTAAATAAATTTGGTTTAATTTTACATACATTTACATTTTAATAAAAAACGCTTTTTTAATCAAAACAATAAATAAATAAGAATTTAATATCATAAAATAATAATATAAAGATAAAGAAGTTTTGACAAAAATTTAGACAATCCAAATTTTGTTTAAACTTTTTTTTGCAATTCTGCTAAATAAATAAATATAATAGATACGTTTTGGTTAAATGTACATGCATTTACATTTTAAATATTTTTTTTTTTTAATCCAAAATAAAATTAACATTAAATAACACATATAATAATATAAAAATAAAGAAGTCATGCCAAATTTGACTACGATCCAAATTTTGTTCAAATTTTTTTGCAATCAAGCTCTATGAAACAAACAAACACAACCAAACAAACAATCAAGCAAATGTCGACAAAATGTCATTCGGTAGAGAACAGAGACGCAAAATGCTAACTAATAATAATGAGTATATGTGAATATAGGGATCACCTAGACTATTAGTCTTGGGGAGCAAAACCCTAAGAATGTCCAGAAGGGCAACTCATCAGGAGGACAGGAAGATCTGAACAACACCACAAGGGATACTATGTCGAGAATACTGCATATAACCAAAATGACATTGCATGCTCCATTCTTGAGGTTCAACGCTCAAGGATTTGATGTGCATTTGTATGACATTGTAAGCCAAACTCCTCAGTGGCTTCCTACTGTGTTCAACCAAAACATTGCTCTTTCTGAAAGATCTTTGGATTGACACGGGGTACAACAAACGATTCACAATTGTATTTGTTGTTTTAAAAATGCTTCATCACAAAAAAAAATCATTAGGAGTGAATTAAATCTGAAGTGATATGGTGTAAATGTGGCAACACAGCGGGACCTGAATTAAACACACACTTAAGCAAATTATTACAGTAATAATACAGAAACTAACATTCTCGTCAGTGTAGAGATGATCTGCAGCATTGCAGGAATTCACTATGTCTGATTCCAACTTCCAAAGATTCATTTCATAATCCCACAACCCGGTGAACTGCTATATTAACGGAATAGGTTCATCCAAATGTGAATTTTCATTAATTAACACGGATGCTTCATAATGATGTGTTCCAAGACAATGAAAAGAAAGACACGGTAACCAGAGTGCTGGCAAGATCTAAAAAAATTAAAACACAATAAACATAAAAGTTATCTACTTTTCATGGCCATTTTTTATTTTATTTTTATATTTTTTTTATTTGAATTAACTTTATAATTCAGTAGGATATAAAAAAAATTAAAAGTAGATATTTCAGGTTTAAAAATAATATAAATAAAATAAAATAAAATAAAATAAAAATAAAATAAAATAAAAATAATTTCTGTTGTGAGATAGATAATCCTAAAAAACTAAACCCATAAAAAATAAGGTAAACATTAAAACATGATCCAAAAAGTTATACGATTTTGTTCAGAAAAAAAAAAGTAAGTGAAAACTATATAGACAATTAAAAACTTTTACATAGACTTAAAAAATTACAAGTAACACTTTCAATAAGCTCCATTAGTGGAATGTTAATTAATGGACTTACGCTAACACGAACACAACAATGACTCAAAGTGCATTAAATCATTGTTAACAAGCACAACTTTGCTTTTTAATAATTCCTTAGTAAAATGTAAAAAATAAACATTAGCTAAGATTAATAAATGCTGTAGAAGTACTGTTCATGCTTACAATACTTTGAAATTGACTAATGTTAACTAATTAACCTTAATTGTAGAAGTGTTCCCAAAATAACAACTGCACAATAACCTTGCTAAAATTATAATAAAATACATATAGATATATAGGTGTATTGCATTTTATAAATATAAATCTTAATATATAAATATTTTGCAATTCCAAAATTATAATAACTGTAATATTTATGTCAATGATTCTGGAATGAAAGAATCCACAATAAAATACAACATAAATGCAGATTCACTTTTTGTAATGTAGTTCCATTTTCAAGGATGTTTTTTGATGCATTCGTGTGATTTGATCCCTAGAAGCTGATGAGGTTCACTGGGAAAGATGCATTACAGCCTTTCTGGCTCTAATAAACACAACGCTGGGACTTTAGACACTTGCCCTGCCTGAAATCGATACACGAGCCCGAGATCACACTCTGCAGCTCTATTACTTTTTGTCTTCTTCAGTGAATGATTAAAGGGCTGGCTCACAATTTTCTCTTGTTATTTAAAGTCACAGGAATGAACATTCATATTCAATTTTACCTACTGACATATTTCGGGTATTTACTGGAAAAAGAATGAATGGAAGTTGGAAGTCAGAGCGAATGAATTCAAAACACAAAGCTCTTTGCACGCCACACGGCAGGAGCAATTGATAGGCACCTAAAAGCAAACTATCAATATTTTCCTGTGATGCTTGACAAACGTCACTATAAAGGTCAGGGGAATCAGAGATCCAATAACAGCTTGTGGTTCTAGCTCGGTGTGTGTGCAAACAAGTTTGAAGATCTCCAGATCAACTCAAAAGCATTTCTCAGTAAATCTCTCACCCCACCCACAAAAAGGTCGTAAACGAAATAGAAAAGCTACGGGTAATATTCTGTCATAACATAATGACCTTAAATTTATGGACATGTCCTTAACCCTAAAAACACAAATATAAATGCAAATGCAATGTGATTCAAACTACAGTCTAACAATGTGGACATTACCTTCATATTGGAACATAAACACCCTAAAAAGGTATTACTTATATATATATATATATGACAATATTTATCATTTACTTATTATTGTTCATTTCCTATATGTCCAAAATAACTAAAACTGAACAAAAATTAACTACGATAAGTGGACATATTAAAAAAACAATAACTTTAGTTAAATACCAAAACACACTCTGTAAAATTAAAAATTTTTTTAACTAAAAATTAAATGAAAAATGGAAAAATATACAAATAAAAACTAAATCAAAATATTTAATTAATTGTATCACTTTAAACTCTTATCTCAGTTTCTGTTTAAAGAGAGTAATTTAATTTCATCTAGATGCCAAGGTAACATTTTTTATTTTCATTTAGATTAATTTAATGTGCTAAAATAACTAAACTGAAAAAAGAATAAAAACTATATAGACACTTTTAAAAAAACTTAAAAAATAACAAAAACTATAATACAAATATAAAAAACTATATACACATAAAAAAAAAACAATAACTTAAAAAATTACAAAAACTAAAATATAAATAAAATATAAAATAAATATACATATAAATAAGACCAAAATATAAAAAACAAAAAATTATTTAAAATATGTTCATGCACATTACACCAACCTAACTATCAAAAACCAGCTCATTTAAAAAAAACCTGTCGACATAAAAAAAACAAATAATAAAAACATAAAAAAAAAGTGGTTATCCATAAAATAAAATGACCATGTTCCTCTTAGCATTTTTTTCCCTCTTCAAGTAAATTCTATGATGGCGCTTAGTAATTGCCCCAAATCCTATTACAACAAATTGAAGTCAGTGTTCTCGAAGGCCCCATTTACACTGCTTGGATTCAAGTGACCCACTTCCGCTGTTGTCCTCGTCATGTGGCACAGAGCTCGGATGTGACAGTGAAAGTGTAAGCAGAAAAAAACCACATGGAGTCCTGATTTTCTCAGATCAGATTCAGGCCCTCAATTCAATGTGGTAATAAATCGGAGTTATGAATCGGATACGTGCATTTGCGTGTGCCAGTAAGCAGACAAATCGGATGTTCCCCAGTAGAATGCGAGTCGTACGTCATTAAAAATGTGACAGTCAACTCAGGTGACAGACACCACCAACTGAGATCACATGACTTATTATAGGCGCGATGGAGGACGAAGGATACACACAGATGATGTAAGCGGGTCGTCAAAAAAATTGGATATAGTCAGAAAATCGGATTTGGGCATCAAGACCTGCAGTGTAAATGCAGCCTAATAGTGTTCAGAGCTGAAGTCGTAACTCACCGTCTGCTGATGGCCAGCATAAACTGACCCTGTGGTTCCTGATTGGCCGTTCAAACCCAATAGCTTTTACAAGAGAGTTTACGACGGGCAGCTGTCAAATAAATCCCTACTGAATACGTTTTTTTATTTCACAGCCTCACACTGACACGCTGAGAGAGATGAAAGAAGTGATCTGCTGTATGTACTAACAGAACATCAGAAATTAAAAAAAGGCTCATGTAGAATCAACATATACTGTCAGGATAATCATATGAGGTCATCACAGAGCAGAATAATGAGTGGTTATGCATCTTCAACACAATCATACAGGAATCCTTTTGTATTTACTTACATATAAAAATGTAAACAAAAAATGCTGCTATTTTCTGGAAAGCATACTGCTTACTAACAGTGTAGTATATAGCAAGCCGTATGATTCCTACTAATGTTTGCATTATGCACGCAAACACTATGCGGTTATGCAAATAATGTGCATTATGCAATGATAAAATTTCAAACAGTTTTATACTATATCACAGTCTTATTTTAGTATCATTGTTATAGTTTATGTTAATATTTTCAGTTAGATTTGTTCATATTTTTACACTTTAATTTTAGTTAGTTTTAGTATTTTTTTGTGTCTTTGTGATTTTTACTTTTTTTATTAGCTTTTAGTTTTTATTAGTTTTTAAAATGTCTATATAGTATTATTTTTTATTTATTAGTAGTTATTATGTTAGTTTAGTTTATTAAGTTTGAGTTATTTTAGTAATTCAACTTAAATGTAAAAATATATCTATTAAGTATTCATATATTTTAATTTATCAGTAATTATTTTATTTTAGTTTACAAAGTTTTAGTACTTCAAATGAAAATGAGAAATTTTGCCTTGACAACTATCTGAAATAACATTTATTTATTTATTTATTCATTCATTCATTCATTCCCAAGTAATGGAAATGTTTTTATTTACTTATTCATTTTTAAAAGGTTTTTAAAGTTTAGTTAAAGATTATAACCCTGTTACATCATCACATGATCTCATCGTCCAACTATCATGTTGTAAATAATAATTTAGCATTTTTTGGCATAGTAGATATGACTTAAAAATTGATTTCTAATTGAAAACAGTTAAGCATGTTGCACTGTGGGAAATGTAGTACTGTAGGTCATTTGATGTACGGAATGCATACTGTGAAACATATGCATACTCCTATACACTGTTAGTATGCTATTCCCGAAGCATACTGTATTGCTGACTGGATTAGACTTCTGATTTGTGTCTTTACATCTATACACTGTCGGGGTTTATTGGGGTATCAGATCCTATAGTTTCTGTCACTGACATCAGCTCGCTTCCAAATCAATGTTCGTGGTCTCATCATACAGCAGGAGTCTGTGGTCTGTCCTCCGGATCACGACAGTCGTGGTCATTTGACGTGTCTTTGAAACTCCAGATTGAAGGTTTTTATACTTAGGTTTTCGAGTTTTGTTGGAGAGTTAAAAAGTTAAAGTTTTGCAGTGTCGGAAGTGGCGTTTGCAGTAGGAGGAGGCGGAGCAGAAAGCGTAGATGTTGTGTTTCAAGCGTATCGAGAGAGTCAGTCAGTCTGAGACTTTGCGGGGAGATCCCTGCTGCAAAGCAATGAGTCTCAACACATTCCGGGGCCTCACGTTCGGCTGAACAGACTCTCCAGGGATCAGGATACTACTTAAATCAGGGAAGGAGCTTTGCTTTCTAACCGTAGTCAGAGAGCTGATGAAAAAAATAAAAAATAAAGAGAAGAAAGCGAGCCGCACTGAAGTAAAAAAATTACCCTCCAGATGCTGATGATAAGTGGCACATTTACTTCCTCAGATCTGCATGTTAGCGATGATCAAAGGATGATATTTTGCCAGAGGAAATCCATTATTTCGGGTGTAGGGGGGATTGGAGGAACGGAAATGTTTTTTTTTTGTACTGGGAAATGAATGATCTGCATGGCGTTCGGTTAAATTAACGCGTCATGAACATCTTCATGAATCGATTGGGACAGATCTTGGATTATTCACTGATCTTGTTACCTTAAAATCTGACTCAAAATGTACTTTATATATTTTGTTGAAATATACATAGATGCAAAATATAGAAATACAAATATATATATACATACAGTGGGTATAGAAAAGAATCATCCTCTTTGAAATAATCCCATTTTTTGTATTTAACGCCCAAGTGAAAGATTCAAAACACCTACCATGAGAAACATATGCTTAATATATACAGTATCTGTGCTGTGACGATTGCATAGCAATCAGTTCAAAATGTGCAATTACTGATTAAAAGGCATTGTTGTGTACTGATTACAAATTACATGACAAAATTTGTAGTTAGTAATTTAATCTGTTACATCACACATTTTAGGTAATGCAATCAGACTACTTTTGATTAACTTGTTTATCACACTGATTTTTTATTGATTTAAATCACATTGATTTAAATCTGATAATCTTGTGTCATATTGATATAAAAAGAAGATTTAGAGAGACTAAATGAATTATGAATAATTAATGGTTATTATGTGTGTGTTATATTGATACAGGTTTACATGCATGCAAGGTCAAAAAACATGTTAGTTTTCTCAGAAAACAGATTTAATTTTACCTCATATCTAAATGATTCATAAACGACTCGTGCGAAGCAGTTCAAAGAATCATTCTCTCTAAACCCCTCCTTTCCGTGAGCCCTCACTGTGTTACTTCTTGACATAGAGCCGTAACAGAATAAGATTCAGATTCCTGACGACTCATTTCGGCAATTGCGAGTCGACTCTTTTTTTTGACAGATAATAACTTTATCTATCGTGAACTATCGGCGTCACAACTTTGCAGATAGTTTATGTTCACATACAGCTACATGACACACTGCATGAAGGTACAGTAATAGTCAAAAAGGCATAATAGGGTCACTTTAAAATTAATAAATGTTGTTCATTTCAATAACTGCAAATAGTTAGGATGAGATTATTTCATTTAGCCTATTAAAACTGGAAGCTGGCTGAAATTTAGCTGAAGAACCAATATTGTATTTAAAAAGATTGCTCACTAAACAGAGTTCATTGACCAAGTAATGTGACTACATTGCTCCTGTTGTATCAGCAATAAGATGTGGAAACAAATGGCACCTGAACAAAAACAGACAGAGATGCTGGGCTTGGATCATGCTTCTACTTACATTGATCTCCGTGATCGCAATGTCAACGATGCTACCAACAACAATTAAGGCATCAAATGTGTTCCATGCATCGGCAAAATAGTGCTGCGGACACCCAGCGAAAGATGAGAGAGGAAAGGTGGATTGGAAGAAAGAGATGAATTGACAAAGAAAAAGACAGAGAAAATCAGAGTTATGATGCTGCAGCAACACACAGAAAGAGCGACACACTTGCTGTGTCTCATTCCACTCCCTATTTCCCCATTACATTACTCTGAATCGTGAACATTCACTAATTCTGACACTACAAAGGGTCTTAAACCACTAAACCTGGACTTGTTTTGTTTATCGTGCATCTTTGTTGTGTCGCAGCTGTTATAAAGGTCATGAAATGTCATCACATGCTCATCCTCCATTTCTCTCAAGTTGAAATACTAAAAAAAGACACGATGAGCATGACAATTTGGGCAGTGATCATAGTGAGAACCCATTCTCGCTGTTTTTTGTGGGGCATTGTGTTATTTTTGACAATGGGTCATTCCTGATGGCCAACTACAGTACCTAACCAGTGCACTGTAACTAGGGAGCAGATTGAGACACATCCTACAATAACAACAGCTAGGCAGCCTGGGTATTTATTTATAACAGGCATGTTTTTATATGATGAATATCATAATAACATGTCCATGTCACATTTTACCCTAAAACCCTAAAATAAAAAATGGAAACCTTTTGCATTGACATCTGCAAGACATGTACTGTAATGTGTCCAGACATGTCACTTGATTTTAGAATTGTATTTATTTATTTGTTCGTTTGTTTGTTTATTGTGTTTTTTGTGAGTTTATAATTGATTAAAAAAAATTATTATAATTTAATTAATGCCTACAGTTTGTTTATATAAATAAATTTTTATAATTTGTTTTATGTTTATTGTTTGTTTGTATAATTTGTTTTTTTTTTGTATATTCAAAAGATTATCAATTCCCTTCTCCTCATCAACGAGCCCTTTGCAATTTTAATGAAGTCCTAATAGAGTGTTTTCTAGATGGAGAAATGTTGTCAGTTTTCCCTGGCCTGTGGGGACGCCAAGTGTGTCCATTTCTAATTTCTTGTTCAGAAGAACGAGCGGTCTTTAGTTTGCTCCTCGTTCTGCATCAGAACAACACGGCTGCCTGTTAGTACACACCTGTGATTTTCCATTGAAAAGCCCAACAAACAGATTTCTGTTCGTTTATAATATCCGCTGGAGAATCCCCCGTGCTGGTTTTGTGACACCTAATTATTTTCCCCACAACCGGCCATCCGGTCTTGTTCTGGAGTTTAGTGTCGGGAAATGATAACTGTGACACCAAAACATATGAGAACCCTCTAAAGCTCTGAAGGAATTTGGACTTGTATTCCAGAGCTGTATGATATTAATTAGAGTATGTGTTTGGGCGGAAGGCCTAGTTAAACTGATGGTTAAAGTGCCCCGATTATGCACTTTTAAGGTTGCTAATATTGTTTTATGATCTCCTAAAACAGGTAGGTCAAAAACTTAGTTTTCTCAGAAAATAGAGTTACTTTGACCTCATATCTAAATGATTCATAACGACTCGTGTGAGCGTTCAAAGAATCAGTCTCCTCTAAACCTTACTGTGTTTGTGGCAGGCACGTTGGCAACATTAAACGTGTCGGCATTATGCAAATGTGTTTATTCTGACTTAGAGCCCGTAACAAAATAAATTCAAATTCTGGACTCAGTTCGGCAATTGCGAGCACGACGCGTTTTTTTTTGACATAGTGATAACTCTTTATCCCGTGCATTGTCGCTTCACAACTTTGCAGATAGTTGTATGTCACATAACTCATGACACACTGCATGAAAGGTATATTGCGAAAAGGCATATAGGGGCACTTAATAGGTTTACGGTAAGCTGTTTCTCATGCGTCAGTGGCACACACCCACTGAAAAAAAATACTTAAAGTTAGTATTTTAATGTCAGTTGTAAGTTTATGCGTTTTACAACGAAAGGAATTGTTGAAGAATCTTTTCAAAGCTCTTTTCCGTGCATTCACTGAGTGACCACATCTGTCCAGCTCCTAAAAAACACATAAAAGCACAATTAAACTATCAAAGAGCAGTTCATATGGACGGTGTTGTATATTCATACAGTAGGAGGCCTTGTGTGATCAACATATATCATATATAATATATTATATAGAGATATATATATAATAATTATATATATAGATATATACTATAGATATTATATGTTATATTGAAAGTAAAACAGAAATAACTATTTTTTGAATAGTTTATATTATGAAATTTTAAAGTGCATAATTATTATTCATTACTGTTTTAAAATATATCATTATAAAAATTTATACAGACTTTTTAATAATTATAAATATTTAAAACAATGATTACAGTTATTGTAAGTACATATACTACTCTATAAGATTGTATTATTTTTTCTAAATATGTATAATTTATCTATATATATATATACATCATCTATCTATATATATATAGATAATATATATATTATATATATCTATATCGTATAGATTACCAACGAACATAAAAATTCTATACAATAACTATTATAATATAATTATTATGAATATTTTAAGTTATAGGATTTTTATTATTATAAATTTTTTAAACAATAATTACAATTATTTGTAGAACTTAATATACATCTAAAATGATTGTTATTTTTTTGTAATTTTCGAATATTTTTAATTTAAAAAATTGTATGGTATTTTTATGTAATTCATAAATAAAATACATAAATTAATATTTATGATAAAATTATAATCTCATTATCTATCTCATATATCTAATATGTAATATATATCTATTAAATAGTATATATATATCGATATATATAGACGCTTTAAATGTTGCTTCTCAAATCCAACTCATCAAATATCATCAAATAAGGAGCATTATGTCAGGATTGACAATGTAATTTGATGTACATGATGTATTGGCTTACTTTTATGGTTGATTTTGGTTTTATAATTGATTACATATTTGTACTTTTTGGTTTTTTGTACCTTTTGATGTAACTAATCCATTAAGCCTTTTTTTTGTGTCCATGTTCTGTTTGTTCTGAGAGTTCAGCCTCCACGCTCTTAAATTAAAGCACTTCTGGAACCAATAATCAAGGTCTTTGTGTTGGGAACTAAATCTGCAGGGATGTGTGGCTCTAATAAACTGTTGAATACACGCTGAGTTTATTGTCATCGACACCATAAGACCTGCTTGCAGCTGGATCTCAGGTGTATCCATGAGATCTGTAGGTCCACATTCACTTTGGTTTCCCTTTGTAAAACACAGTGATGATGCCACTAGCTCTCTCAGCTGTGTGAGTCCTCCATTCTTTACCCTTCTATATGTTTATGCAAAAGTCCCATCCAGAGCACGACCCTGATTGGTCGCTGTGTGGTTTTATATGTAGGGTCTGTGGCTTTGTGTGTGATATTCTTTTGCTGTGTTGTTGATCGTAGGTTGTGTAATGGATTAGAATTATAATCAGATCGTCTTTCTTGAGCAGAATCTCTTTAATATTGCAGCCCAGATTAATTGCCAAGGGCCTGACACGTTATAAATAGAAGATATTAATTCTTTATTAATAACATCTTCCAGGCTGTTTCTAATTCAGTGAAGAAATTATGATGTAAATTATTACTGATCCCCCCCATCCCACCCAATCTTTTCACTTGCTGTAACCTAAAAACCATTTGAGTCTTTTTAGAAACTCAGATTGCAAGATGGAATTAGATTTTTTAAGGGATTATTCAACCAAAGAATATTTCCTCATTTACTCACCCGAAAATGTCAGGGAAAAAGCCATAGATTTACTTTTTCTGGTGAAACTCAAAGGGAAAAAATATGTTGATGTTGCTGTTTGTATACAAGTGATAATCATTATTCAAAAAAATTATTCACTCCTTTGACAAGCTGTCCAAATGTTTTAAACTTGTGCTTTTAATTCAGCTTTTACGGAGACAAGGTTATGAAGCAAATGGCAGTGGCATCAATTTTTGCAAAAGATTCATTGATTTATGCTAAATTCCCTTTTCATTACTAAGCCCAAAAACATCATTCTTTTTTCTTTTGATTTTTTCTTTCTTATTTAGTTTTCTGGCCTGTAACAATAGTCACATGTATTTGAATTGTGGGATATAACAGGACTAAAAAAAAAAAAAAAAAAAAAAAAACGGATGGAAAATCACATGTGCAACTAAATAATTTCGATGTAAATAACTAAGCCAAACAAATTTTTCTTTTGATTACATTTGTGAATGTAAGGAATGTTTTATTTGCTAAGTTGTTTTCTATTATTTGGCTATTATAATACATTTCTTAAATAGCTTTGCAAAACATATCCATTGTAGTTGTAATCGTGGCAAAAAATTAAGGACATGGAATCCTGTGGTTTAGTGTCTTCCTACTACTTTGAAAATGGCGCAATTTTAGGCTGTTCCAGAAAATGGGTGCTTAGGTTTTGATGGAAAGACAGTGATTTCTCAGACAACCGGATGTTAGTTTATGACAAAAATGAAAACAATGTATGAAAGCAATAGTCTTAAAACGGGCAAGAAGCAGGTAAAAAACAATGTAGACAGACAAAATCAATCTTTTTATTGTTCATTTCTGAACAGCCTAAAAAACACACATTTTGTCATTCTGAAATAAAAATATAAAAAAAAAAAAAAATAATTGCATGAAATATAATTAATGCAAATATAATGAAAAGGCCCCTCCGCCCCTAAAGTTTGCCACCCCTGGAAAAAAAGAAGTTCTAACATGACCGTCTAAACAGGGACTAGAACGTCTGTGTAGCAATAAAAAATCTGGGGGTAACTTACTCGGGCGGATAGGGAGGGCATTGGCCGGGGGGGGGGGCCCACGGGGGGGGGGGGGGGGGGGACAGCTCGAGAGAAAGAGCAGAAGTACCAAAAAGCTCAACAAAAAAAATATGTATAAAGACAAGTAATAGTAACTCGAATAAAAGACGAAAACAAAATCTGAGACAATACTTAATATAATATGAATTGTATTCTATGCGATCTGAGAAAATACGAACATAATAGGGACGTCCCGCTAACTGGTAAAAGGAGGGGAGGTTGGTATTGACCTTTCCCGGCAAAAATCGAGAGGTGACGAGTGTAGCTACTAAAATGGAGTTCAGGAACAAGAAAAAAGACTAGAAACCTATATACGAAAAAAACTACCAACCCTAATCATTGAGGAAAATATAAAGTATTCTATGTAATACAACTGGATTTTTCGATTTTTTTTGATTAGAAAAAAAACTTGTTAAATCAATTCATTGTATCCTTTTAGTATATAATTAACAAACCAGTATTTGTTTTGTGTGCGTAAAAAATAGATTACTTGTTGTAAAATAACTCTCTGATAAAACTTCTCTTTGCAATCAGGAAAAAAGGGGAATGCGCTTACCGTGTGCCGGTTCTCGGGCTAAAAAACATGGAGTGAGCAAAAAATTTGGTGGGCATTAAATGGGCTGTGCAAAAATGAGTACGGTGGGCCAAATCTTGTCATAAAAATGTGATTAGCATTGGGTTATGCCGGCCGCTAGCTTGCATACGAAAGTTCGAAAATAGAGTGTTGGAATGCAGGCGAGGGGGCCGTGGCCCGGGGGTGGCGCGCAGGGCCCTTGGCTTGCAGCTGGAATGGGTCGGGCGCAGGGCGCCGGGATCCGGAGCACACAGGCAGACAGGGGATGGCACTGCGGGAAAAGACAAAATACGAAAGCAACTGGGGGTAGCAAGGGAAAAAGACAAAAAGGAAATTGTTCGCTAAAAAGACAGTTGTCCTTGGGTCACTTAGGCCTGAAGTAAATAAAGGGGGGACCACCCAACCCCGTCCCTGGCGAGGGGATCTAACAGGACGAGGCACTGGCGGGCAGGGAGGTGGGCGGCTGACAGGGGCTAAAAAACGAACAAAAAAAAAAAAGAGGGACGGGCAAAAAACGTACTGGGACAAAGAGACTGAGTGACAACAACAGCGGCAGTAGCTGCGAGGACGTCGCAGGGTGGTGTGGATTGGTTTGGTGTAGAGGTTGGGGGTAAGGTGAGATGAGTGTTGAGTGATAAAAACCATGGAGGGGGGAAAAGCAACAGGGTACTAAAAAAAGACGAAACAGACAGAATAGTGTCGAAGACTAAAAAAGAAACTCTGGGTAGGGGGGGCAGGGGTAGGAAGGCACCAAGGAAAGAAAATGTTGATAAATAAAACCGAAAAAAAGAAGAGATAACGGCAGGGAGAGGAGGAGGTGGGGCAAAAAAAATGAAGAAAAAAAAGGACAAAAAACCAAAAAGGGGCCAGAAAAAAAAAAGGAAAAAAATGGCGGCGGGACAAAACCACGGTGGAAAATAATTCAGGCGAAAAACAGAGAGGAAGGAGTGATAAGCCCAAAAAAAAAAAAAGACACCCACCAAATATCGTTGCGGAGGATTAGAGTGGCAGAGGGTGGCGGAAGAGAAATACGGGGACAGTAGCACTGGGATCGAGAGACGGCAAGAGGTTTGCGAGTTGGGGGCACGCAGCGCGGACAAGTGACAGACTTACGGCACAAAACTGACACAGTGGGGGGCTAACATACGGCACGGAAGACGAAGCAAGGACGGCGAACTTCCAAGGCGGGAGAAAAAAAGAAAGCGCGGCAGAAAAAACCGAAAAGTTGACAGGAAAAAAAAAGAAGTCCGAAGGGCGCGGCGCACGGGAAAAAGTGACAAAGTTGTGGTAAAAAAAGCGTTGCATGGGGACGGGGGGCGCGGGGCATGTTGTCCACAGAAAGAAACGCTGGCCAGGGGGTGGGAAGACAAAAGAAACATGAGTCTGGTTAGAAAATGGGACAAACGATGGCCTCTCGAAATAAAAAAAGATTGAACACACAGGGTGCAAAAAGTAAAAGAAAAGGAAGTCGAAAAAGGGCATATGTGACCAAAAGAAGAAAAAGAAAAAAAAAAAACTGGGAAGAAAAAAACGGGGGGTGGGGGTAGGCAATGCGACACACACACACCACAAACAGAACAGACGACACCTACAAGGAGGGAAGCAATTGATCTGGAGGAGTTATCCGAGCATGATGAGGTAATGGAGGGAACTATCTGAAGGGTACAGGGTCTAGCAGGGGTGGGTGGAATCTGGTTGGCGGGGGTGGCGAGGGGGTCAGTCACGAGCCTTAGTTCGTCTACACAGCGGGCCAGAGCACAGGCGCCGGGCGCGGGGGCACGATTCACGAATGGTAAGTTTCCAAGCCTAGTCACGAATTATCTGAATTCGTTTGATTTGTGGATTTATTTGTTTCGTGGTTATTCGGGTAGCAAACGATGGAGAAAGTAAGGAATATGGACCAGCTGCCAATTAATGTACACGGTTGATGGTAAGGGGTTCGGTATTGTAAAGAAATCTCGAAACAAAACGTAGTCCGGTAGAGTGATTTAAACTTTTTTGTGTTTTTTTTTTTATGATTTTATTGTCACATCAATGGTTAAGATGCCTAGGTAGAGGAGGGAGTAAGGCAGATTTGGTATTGGCATCGCTTTTTGTGCGTCATTGTGCCTCCTGCTACGATATCGGGGTAGCGTGGATTAATATGCTAATAGGAAGACCGCGTCACACAGCCCCCACAGGTATAGGGAAGAAGAGAATAGGTTTTTAGTGTGTAGGTATTTGCCTTAGTATTGACTGAAAGGGAGATGTTTGCCCGTTGGAGCACGAGTGGAATAAGGAAATTGGGAAAATGGGAGAGGGTTTGTTGTACGGTGCAGAGAAATAGCGAAACAAGGGGATATGTAGAAAGTGCGTAGCTGCGGGAACGCAGTGGAGATTAGGAGATAATGGTGAGGGTAATAGAGTGTGGGTTAGAAATGTAGATGAAAGGGAACTATGAGGAAGACGGAGCACACGGCTGAGATGGTAAATTCAAAGGATATAAGTATAACACAAATTAGAGCGAATAGGTGGAAAATGAATAATTAGTTAGGACAGGATTACAACACACACTCAAGGAAAAGATGAGTATGAGTGACAAACAACTGTCTAATATGGAAGTGAGTCATTAGAATGTGTGTTTGTATGAAATCAGTTAGAAGAATGAAATCATTGTTTAAAAGCAAGAAATCGGCGAGGAGGGAGCAGGAGTGTGATTTGAGAAATACGAAAGACACAAGGGAAAGACATGTGAAGGGAAAGTGTGTGGGGGTCCTATTATTGTTGAAGAGAGGGAAAACGAATGATGTCAGAATTTTAGCGAAGAGCTAGTAGGATTGTAGACAATTTGGAAAAGACTTGGAAAGAACAAAGAAAAAGAAGAAACAATCAGATGAGGAACACAGGTGGATTGAGTGGGTAGTGACCCCACTGTTACATGAAAATGGGAGTGGCTGTGGGGTAGGGAAGTGATTATGGGTTAAGCAGATGAGTGTAAATATTAACCCGGTGAAAGGATGGAATGGAGGCGGGGAGAGATGAATTACCGGAAAAGGGGGTGGCGGGAGCAGAATGAATGCTACGGGAGGGTTAGAAGTAGACTCATTGACTTGGCAGGGACTTAACCAATTCATGGCAAAGACACCAAGTATTTTAAGAAATTCAAGTGAAACTGAATATAGGTTTATGGTTGTTATGGTATGATTTGCAATGATGATGGTCCCCGTAAATTTTCATTCATTATGACCGAACCCCATTGCTATTACTAATGGTTCAAATGAATCAATGTAAAGCGTGTATTGAAATCATTCACTCAACCTGATTCACTCACAACCCATTCAATGAGTCACCATAAAGACAGTAACTTTGTCGCCACCCTGGCTGGCATAAAAACACACAGGGCAAACAGAGAACTGGAGCGATGAAGCTTCTGTCGAGACTGCTATCTTAACTCCTGAAGGGCTTCAGACACACATGTGCTGAAACACTCCTGCCTATGTTTGCTGGATTCAACAAGAGCACTTTGGATTGGAGAGACGTTATTTTTCCCCTGACAGATATTGGTGTTGGACTGGATTGCTTCTGGTCACAATTTCGACTGGGAAAGGGCTGATCTGGACAGTATAATGAAGGTATGCTGGCCTGCAGAACGCCTGGGCCGGCTCTTTTGTTTTCACCAATTGAATTAAGACGGGTCGATGGGGAAGCTGACCAACTGCGTTTCACTTTTTTGTTAAAAGTGGAATCATGCACCCGTCGAAATGGCATGAAAATAACACGATTTTGTAGATGAGAATTTGTAAAAAGATTGTGTCAGGATCAACTCTAGGGAGTCCCCTTTCTTTTTAAATGTAGCAGTGAACAGGTGCAGTTTTATTACACACAGCAAGCATCTTCAGCTCTAACTGTTCACAGTGATTCTCTCGATTTCAGTTAAAGATTCCTGGTCAAATCAAAATATTACTTTTTGTATCAATGTCCTGTCATTGTTACTCACAGTCTTCAGTGTCACGCTCTCCTATCGACCAATCATGCGAATATAATGATTTGCTGCGCAAGACACATTTTCTGTTATTATTATCAATGTTGAAAACATGTTTGCTGACTAATATTTGTTGGCAACTGTGATAAATTTTATTTTTTCAGGATTCACAGATTATAAATAGTTGGTAGCATCTTAAATGGCTTTACGGTGAATTAAGTATTCATCTTACTGACCCCCAAACGTTTGGAATAGTAGTGTTACTGATTCGTGCACTTGCGTGTGATCAAACTAAAGCTAATCCTGGGAGAAAGCTTTTTTATATGTCCCCCAACGCTCCTGATCAACGAGAGAGCGTGCAGCGTTTTATCCTGAGAATACAGGGCTATTAAAGGAAACAATTGTTTTACCAGAATTTGCCAAGTCCCCTAGTGTTTAAGTGTTTAATTACCATTCAAATGTTAGGCCTATTAGGTATTCTTTCAATGGTTGTTTTCAGATCCATATGAGCTTTTCTTTCTTGCTGTGGAACACAAAAGGGGATGGATGGATAATCAGATGCATGGATGTTCAGGAGATAGAACAAAAAAACGACCGACTGTGAATTCATCATTAATCAAAATTTGAAATTGCAATCCTGGGATTGAGTTGCTAGCTTCATGCAATATGCAGGACTTGAGTTGGCGTTCAGAATTCATGCCGGTGGTGAATCGCGGCCAGGAATTTCAGTAATGGCTGCTCTTTTAATCGATACGCTGTGCAGTCCCACGTGCTCCTAGAGAGAGCGCCTCCGATGCAGAGACTGGCCATGAAACGGTAGATTGCATTTTCCGCTGTGCACACGCAGTGCTCAAGAAACACGCTCTCCAACGGTTTCAGCCTGGCTGGCTTCTTTCAGAAACCGGGGGTGCTGCTTCGACGGAAGGATTTACAGGCCGACCCGACACATCTCCTGCTTAACATTTTCTGGGGGTTGGCAAGACCCCGTTAACTAAGCAAAAACGAATAATGCAAATAAGACACTCTACATTATTTAAAAGGTAAAATATTACAGACACATTTAAAGTTTTACATTTTAAGGCAAAACAAACCCCGGTTAATAGCGGAACTGATATCGCTATACGTTCTCATTCATTTATAATTTTTTTTACAATAAAAGATTTTTTTTTTTTTTTATGATTATTTAGTTAGTTAGTTTTTTTTATAAGCATAGGGTTTGGAGCTTAATGCAAGCCATGTGAAAGCATGAATAAATCATTATTGTGGAATATTTTATTTGTAAGTGTGTCACTTTGATGACTCATAAGATGAGTTTAAAGTGATTTTTGAGTGGATTTTGCAGGGGATCTTTAACAGTTGTATTTTGGTACATAGGTAGTTCGTTCTCGTTCCATTAGTCAGAAACAACACATATGAAAGTCCAAACAAAACAAAATCCTCAAATTTGACCAGTAAATATTTAATAGAATATTGACAAATTTATTTTAAGGCAAGAAACGCCAGGTGAATATGGAAAAAAATACAAAAAAAAAAAAAAAAAAAACAAAAATAATAATAATAATAAGAATAATATAATAATAATACTAATAATATATCATATATATATATATAATATATATAATATATATATAGATATATATAATATATATATAATTAGATAGGTAGATAATTAATTAATTTAGATTACTAATTTAGTGTTAGTCAATAATTAGCTATCTCCATATACTTCCTAATAACTGATTAGAGTAAGAGCTGCCAATATTTTTTTATATTACAAGTTTTCTGTCAATTTTAATGTTAAAATATCTAATTAACTATAGGCGATTTGCATATATTTCCAAAACATATATAGAACATTGAAGAGCATCCATCAGGTTCAAAACGTTTTCTTTAATTATTTATTTATTTATTAATTTATTGTAATTTATTATTATTAGTATTATTATTACATATTAGCCGTGGATTATACGTTAACTAAAACTAAAACTAATAAAAAAAAATTTTCTGCTTAAAATAAATTAACGTTGAACTATAAAATAAATATTACAAGTCATTTTACTTTCAGTTAAACATAATTTTTGTTTCAAAACATTATTCTTATTTTTCATTTATTTTATCTTGTTAGTAAACTACAATGACTAAATGCAAAACTGAAACATAAAAATCATGAAGGGAATAAACCATACCATTAAAAAAAACCAAAATGAAGAAAATGACAAACCAACTAAATTTGTTAAACCTAAATCAAATTAAAGAGAAAACAGAAAAATTTGAGTAATATAAAAATATGCATGATGTAAAATTTTAACAATAATAACCATATTAATAAAACCCCTATAAATGATCAAATTAATACTAAAATAACGGAAAGCTAATAATACGCATTATTAGAGGTCAAAAGATGAAGAGAATTTGATGTCTCTTTTTATCGCTCTATAAATCTGAAACAACGACAGCCACCGTGTAGGGTTCAAATGTTATAAAAATCAGGCAAATGATGATTAGAACAATACCTCCTCTAAAAACCTTCATAATATGATAGGGATAAAACTGTAAAGGTTGTGTAAGTTAAACTTAAACTAAAGAGTGTATTTTTGTATATATACAGTATAAATGAGTTCGTTTTCCACTAGTCTGAAACAACAAGCAAAATAGCCTGAAATCTCAAAATTGACCAGTGCATGAAAGAAAAACAACGTTTTTGAAAGTAGTGTCTAAATAAATAATTAGTGCAATAGAAAGAAAGAAAGGAGTTCATGAAAAGAAGAAAAAAGAAGAAAGAAACAGAAGACAAAGAAATAGAAATAACGAAAGAAACGAAAGAATAAAGAAAGAAAAAGAAAAGAAGAGAGAAGAAAGGGACGGTAGTGTGTAAATAGATAGTTAGTGAGATAAATGTAGATAAGTGTGTAATGGTTTGAAAGAAAGAAATGTAGATAAGTGTCATAGCTGAATCCTTGGCGTGGTGTATGTTAAAGGTTTCCCACAGGGATCAGGGGGTCTGGTGTCATTCTTCAAGGAAGATACAGAGGCGCTTCATCCCAAAGCGGCAAAAGGCCAGGTTAACCAAAGATTAAAGCCCGACCCGTAACTGAGAGTGTCATCTCAAACCGGCTCCGGGCACTCACTTCTTCTTGCATCATCCTGTCATTAGCTGTAAGAGACAGATCCAAGCGGCGCGGATATAGAGCGGCCCATCACTGACATGGTGCTTGATGGGTAAATACAGCAGCTTAATCAAGCGATCCAAGGATTCTGAGATGACCGGGGAGCAAATTTCTGTCCAATAGCCACAAAGGTTTGTTGTCATTGCGTGACCGTTTCTTCAAATCAGATTCACCGCACAGCCCGTTTCCTTTGTGATTCGGACTCGCTGGAATCTCAGCGTCGCGAGCACGGCTGCATGTCTCTGTTTTCTTGCCAAGATGCTGCTTTTGTCCTTTCAGATGCAACAATGATTATTTTTCCACACACTGGGGTTTTTCTCAGTCAGGTTCAATCAATACCACACTAGTTTTCATTCTTTAGAGCTTTCCAAAATCACACGATTGAATCCATTACCTTACTGCTATGACGGATATATCAATATTCAGATATCTGTGCAATATAAAATTAAGCAATATGTCAAGTTCTAGCTGCAACAGCCTTGGAGTCGGAGAAATGTGATTCGTTTTTTGTGAATCAGTTCAAACTGTAGGTTTCTGAAGTGATTCCAAACTTACTAACTTAACTATTAGTTTCACTTGAAGTGGCAGCTATTTACACAGTGGGTTAAAAAAAGTCAATGTTTATTTATTTTCCATGTATATTTCTATATTTTTTCACTGGTGGAAGCGTTATTATGGATTTATGGACTTGTGATTATTGTGGATGTTTTTTATCAGCCATTTGGACTCTCTCTATACTATATATATATATATATATATATATATATATATATACTATATATGTTATGATATATCATTATATATATAGTATATGTTTGTGTGTGTGTGTGTGTGGATGGGTGTGTGTGTGTGTGTGTGTGTGTGTGTGATCTGTTAATATCACACCAATCAGCCCACAGAGCTTAATGTCTTCCTCCTCCCTTCCTCGCTGTTTTGTTGTCGTTTCCTTTTTCCTTTTCTTTTTCCCATCATATATTTGTTCTGTGCTCTGTAACATTAAATGAGGTTGCCAGACCTTCAATCTCATTAGGAAGGAAGCCCAACTTTGATTTTCTTTATTAGGAAATGTTATCGTGTTTGAGGCCGGCTGGCAGAGTGACTTAAAGTGTGGACTCATTAAAAAATTCAATTAAACTCTTTTCTCCTCCTTCCCGCATCTAGCTCTCATATAACGACATTAGTTCTCATCAGCGAAGGTTGCCAGGTTGACACATGCATAATTCAGCGATATTCAGTGCGTCAAAGGTGTGGAGGAAAAATAATTTTTTCACTCTAGATAGCAAACAAATTAGATAACACTTTATTCAAATTCTTTAAATATAATGCAGTATAAAAGTAGTTTTAATGCATTGATTATGCCTTGTAATGCACCTTATAATGCATTGTATGATCTCATGAATAATTGCAACCACAGTTATAATACTTATCTATTCATTATTACACTTTTAGAAAGTATAATGCAATAAAACACAACAAACACAAAAACCTTAAATATTATAATGCATTTTAATTTTGGTTACAATTATTCATTTACATTATAACATAAACTTTCAATAAAGTTTTCCCAACTTTGTTAATGGTTTTAAGCTTAAACTCTTTTAAGAATAAACTAAATTCGGAGACATTTTTTTTTAGAAAACAAGACTTAATATCTCAAATCATGTTGCTATGCATCTTCATTTAAATATGTATAGCTAGATATTTGTACTGGAAAACAAGATAATCATTTTTTGCACATTTGACAGCTTAAGAGCAGTTAATTCTTCACCTGCTGACCTCAGCTATTTTTTTATTTTTATTTTCATGGTTTAGCATAAAAATGCATTGAAAATGCAGCATCAGAGAGCTCTGCATGAGCTGCAGACGAACAGCATCGTTTTCGACTCACTATCCATCATCTATCAGAGAGAACAAGGCCGTCGGAGTCTGAAGGGTTCACCTCACTCTTCCTTCCGTTGCGAAGAAACGACCAGCTGCTAGGTATCTGTATGCAGGTCCATGCATATCTCAATGGCTAAACTTGTGCTTAAATGGGCAGAAACTAACTAAAAGTAGTGATTTTACGAACCGTAACTACAATTAGTGTGGCAGTAGTCAGCTTGTTTTCCGGAAAGCCAGGTCTGTTTTCCGATGACAAAAATAGCATGACAAAGGCTGCATTGGTTGTTGTTCTTGTCTTAGTGTGATTGTTCAGAGGCATGAGCAGTTAAATAACGAACATGCTCTCTGTCTGAGTCATATGTATAGCACTGGGAAGTCTGATTCATTTCAACCACATTCGGACCGTTTATTATGAAAACCATTTCCCAAACACACAAAAGGATTCATTTTTGAGTCTCTATGCAGCATTTTTTTCTATTATTTATTTTTTCGTTTTTTTGTAGCACAATAATTTTATTTAAACAGATGGTTCAGCAATATACAACAAAATTTGCTTTTGAACTTTTATGTCAGCAAGGATGCATTTAATTATGTGATCAAAAGTGACTGATTTAAAGACATTTTTACTGTTACAGAAGATGTCCATTGTCAAACTAAATGCTTTTCTTTTGACTTTCTATTCATTCTGTGAATCATGAAAATAAAAAGTATCCGGGTTGTCAAAACAAAAAAGTGTGGCAGCACAATCTGTGTTGCAACATTGACAATAATCAGAAAAGTTCTCGAGCAGCAAAATCAATCATATTAGAATGATGTCTGAAGATCATGCTGACACTGAGGGACTGCAGTACTGATGCTGAAAAATTCAGCGTCGCAATCACAGAAAGAAATTACAGTTTAACAGATATTTCTCATAGAAAACAAAAAAGCTAATTTTTTTTTTTTTTATTTATAATAATATTTCACGTTTTTTAATTACTGTATTTTTCATCAACTAAATGCAACCGTGGTGAGCGTGTCCTGGTCTCTCTATTAGTTTACAGCAGCTGCTCAAGGACATTTTTGGACTTGAACCATCCTAAGATATCCTCTTCGGCAGAAATGAGGACAGCGCAGGAGAGCGTTTGATTATTGCTTTATTCAGCTTAAGCTCAAAATATGTCCATATTTATCAACACGAGGTTAAAGGCTAATCAGTCCATTAACAGAAATCCTCAAGGGGTCAAACAGTCTATGAAACATCTTTATTAGTTACTGACCCACAAAACCTGTTAGGAACTATCAGCAGCAAACACTCTCCACCCCACCAAGCCTAGAGCGATACCTCAAAAAAAAAAAAAAAAACACTAACCCATAAACAGCTCAAGCCGTCCCGCGGTGCGGCGGTGACCTGACTCTCACTCGCTCAAATTAAACACCCAGCTGTCTAGAGACTCTGTTTCCTTTTCCTGTGTTCACAGACATAAAAAGGAGATGCTACGAGGTTAAAAAAACTCTTAAACACTTGGCTTTTTCTCCAAGTGATGCAACACACTGTAAACTCTCGGCTTTGAGGGTCTTTGGTTTTTCTGGCATTTTTACAATGCACTCAAGAACCGGAGCGACGGGAGGAGGGCTCTTCAGCCCCGGAGACTTCACAAGCGAGGAGGGAATTAGTTCTATGCAAATGTTGCCGTGTTCCTTCAATAAAAAGGAAAGCACTGAGCAGGCAAATCTAGTCTATAAAGCGCACTCACGTGGAACGAGGAGAAACTTGGATTGAGTTTATTAGGATTTTTGTTTTTTTAAAATAAATAGACAACAATAAAGGTTTCATTTTGCAAACCCCAGCAAACAAACCCTCAGCGCGGCACTTTAAAGTGGCTGCAGAGAGAAAAATGGCCCTTAGACAGAAAAATGTATACAGAGAGGCACAAACTGGGGCTGCAGAGTAATGAAAGGTGAAATTAAAAGCCTAGTCGGGCTGGTCAAGCGTATGAGGCTCCATTGGGAGATCCATCATTTATATCCATTCTGGATTCAGAAAAAAAAAACGTGATGCTTAGCAACGGGACGCTGAGGGATCGGATCAAGACGTGAGAAAACAGACCTGACATTTACAGAACAAGACACCACACCAGAACCTGAGTCTGAAAACTGACGAACCGCTGGATGTGCAGAGCAAGCTGTGAACGAAAGAGAGAAGAATTATTAGCATGATTCAGTCAAAAATACTGGAGCACAGCATATTGCTGAGTATAGTAACTTTATAAAGCAATACAATACAAATAATACATCCTTAAGATAGATAGATAGATAGATAGACTAGATAGATATATAGATAGATAGATAGATGGATAGATAGCTGGATAGGATGATATATACGTACGGAGGGACCGAATACAGACAGATATAGATGGAGATGGATGGATGATTGATAGATAGATAGATAGACGGATGGATGGATAAACGGAGATGGATGGATGGATGGTGGTGACAGACCGAATGACCTTATGGGATAGACAGACAGAATAGATGGACCAGACAGACAGACAGACAGATAGATAGGATAGATAGATAGATAGATAGATAGATAGATAGATAGATAGATAGATAAATAGATGGATCGATAGACTGATAGACCTGATAGATAGATAGATGATAATCGATGGATATATCGGATGGATAGATGGATGACAGATGGACCGATGGCCGGATGGATGTGGGCGGATGGATGGATGGACGGCCGATGGTAGACAGATAGATAGATAGATGATAGATAGATAGATCGATAGATAGATAGATAGATTAGAATAGACGGTTGGATAGATAGATAGACTAGATAGATAGATAGATAGATAGATAGATAGCTATATATAGATAGCATAATATGAGATGATAGATAGAGATCATAGATGGATAGCTCGATAGCATGGTGGATAGACTCTATAGATAGATAGATGGATAGATAGATAAGATAGAATAGATGGATAGGATCAGTCGCATAGAATGGATGGGGGGGTATGATAGATTAGATGATAGATAATTCGATAGGATAGATGGACGATCGATAGACGGATAGACAGATAGATATAGATAGATATAGATAGATAGATAGATAGATAGATCGATAGATAGATAGATGGATAGATGGATATGGCTGATTTAGTGATTCAGCTGCAGCGGTTCTTCTCTGAGCTCATGGATTGGGCCAGGAGTCCAGAAGAGGATGAATGTTCTGTGCGTGCCGCGGCTCCATCGCTCTATTTTGTCATCCTGAGCGCCCGAGCGCGAGAGCTCAAAGCCCCGAGGGTTTCTGAAGGAAGCACAGAGTATTGAATAACAGGTGTGGTGCGCTGAGATCAGCGGAGGGATAAATATCTGAGCCGAGAGGCCAAGCAATAACTGCAGAACTCCAGGGAGATGAATCATCCCGCAGAGATCTGAGCTCACGACCACAAACACACACATGCTGACACAATCATCAGAAGATTGATTTTATTGGAAGAAAAATGGAGAACAACATCAGGCTATCAGCAGTTCTGATCATCTAACATCATGATTGGTGTCGAGCTTTACTGTGAGATCACTGAGCTGCTGTGCTCTATATGTACCCAGTGAGCTTGATTTCAAGCCATGGCCGATGCTACAACGAATCAATAAGAACTCATAAGTCGTAATCAGAAGTGCGACATAGAGCCATTAAAGAAACTATTACAAAAAGTAGAATGCAATTGCAATCTTAATTTTAAGCATAACTTCTTAGCGAGGCCTTCCCATACAATCCCAATTGGTCAATTGTAGATATAATGCAGAATTTGCACCGAGATATTACTTGCAATAAATACATCTAAGGGATGTGCAGATCGTCAGAGATAGGAGCCTCTGTTTGCGAGATAGGAGGTTTGATTAATGTCATTTGTGTTATTGCCTGGCCCCGATAGCTTATCGGGATCGTCATAGAAAAGTGAGTTTCTAAGTTACTAAACACTTGGGGGAGTTCATGAAACACTGGTTCTGTAGATTATCTCCATTATTGCCTGGAAAAGAAACGCACATTTCAGTTCCGTTAAGGTGTTGACTAAAATACTTAAACTACTCCAGACCTCCACTTTCGCCCCGAATGTCGTGAAGTTTATAAATAACGATAAGAACACGTAACTGGAGACTAAAATCATATGTTTTGTGTTTTTATATCGAAACTGTAACGATATCACACCTTCACAAAAGTACTAAAGTTGCACTCTTTTTTGAACTTGTGTTGAAAGTAGGTACACACTGAAACTAAACAGCAACTAATACCAGTGGTATCGAATAAATTACTGTAAAAGCAAGACCAAAAAAATGACTAAATCATACCAAATGAGCAAAATATGCTTTTGCTAAAACTCAAACAACTACTCAAATTTAAATTTAAAACAGAAAGATATTAACCACTACTATCAAAAAAGATACCAAAAATTATCAACATAGGCCTATTGATAACAAAATTTAAATATAATAAAAACAAAACAAAACTACAAATCAAAAGTGAAAACGTATGAAATGAAAAATGGATCAAAATAACAAATATCAACATATTTATAAAAACATTAAAAACTACTAACAAATTACACATGAAAACAGAAGATATAAAAATAAAAATATCGACATTAATAAAAACATTAAAAATACTACAAATCAAATGAAAACAGAAGATATAAAAATATTATATGATGAATACAAATATTAATATTAATAAAAACCTATAATAAATAGAAATTAATACTACAATATCTTCAGGTTTGACAAATACTGAAATAATATAATAATAATTAATAATAATATAATAATTAACAAACCCCATTTTTACTGATTTTTTCCCCCTCCCTCGATATTTATTGTGATATCATAGTAGTATTTTCATATAGGATTAGAAAAAATGACAAAAAAGTCAATAAATTAAAACTACCAAAAACTTATATATACTAAATATTAAATTGATAACAGAAAATCTAAAAAATAAAACCTCAATTGAAAATATTAATAAACACTAATATTTTGCCAGGTTAACAAATACTAAGATTAGAAAATAAAGGCGTTTTATTACTTACCAAAAAGCAGTTTTTACCTGTTTTTCCTCCCTCACATCACAGATATTTGTGTGTATTTCATATACGGTTAACACCAGCATCTCTCCGTGTTGTAGCAAAGACAGTGACCCACATTTGAGAAAACAAAAGCCCGGCTCTAAATTCCTATTTGAAATCCATTTGGATCCATAATCTCCCATTCCCATCCTTTCGCAAGTGCAGACACACAGTCCGCCTCGCCTGGCAGCCGGAGTAATTTTAATGTTAGGAGTACAGAAGCACAGCATCCGCTCGGTGCGTGCGTAAGGCCCGCTGTTAGTGACAGGCGAGTTTATATTTAATGCCTTCAAAGAAATGTAATAAGAGCCCTGCGTGCAGCGAGGATGCAGGAGCGATACGCCTCAGTAACATTTCAGCAGGAGAGTTTGTGCATAAACGGCAATATAGTTGAATTAGACGCTATATTTAGAGCTGAGACGCTTCTGCCACTGTGTGAAACTGAGAAGCACGTACCAAACCCAGAAAAACAGTGACGCACAAAAGTTTGCATGCTTTTTTTGTAATGGCAGATTAATTTGCGCTCCCAATAAAGGTGGGATGTGCTGAGTGCCAGTGAGCTATTAATGGCTGATTGCCGGAGCTTCAGGTGTGAACGAGGCTCTTTGTTAGTCACTATGTTTTGAGATCAGGAGTGCCCTAACATCCTGATGATGCCTGAGTCTTTTAAAGCGCTGATGACTCAATCACTTATGACATTTATCATCCTTCATGAGTATCTGCCTGAATATAATGCTTACCCATGCTTGCCCTTGCCGCTGATATTTCAACACAGAGCGCTTGGACAAAGCAATGCAAATCTGTGGTTCGAATTTTTTAATCCATTAATTTTTTTAGTTATGCATTTTATAACTCTTTTTATTTTATTTAACCTATTTTTATATTACTTTTATGTACAACATTTCTGTGTACCTAATTTAAATCTTTCTTTTTGCATTAACAGAAATTAGAATGGAAATTTTCCTTGTCTATGCTAATTGCATGCATTATCAGAGTTTGTCTCTGAGTAACATCATTATTCTTCAAGGACTAAATCGTCATTAGATCTCGTTTGTGATTACCGTAAAAAAGACTTCAAAATGTTCGTTTGTCACATCTTCTTTATTTTATATATGCATTTTATGATTTTTAAAATATAAAATACACCAACATATGACTTTACATTCCCTTTTCAGTAATTTATACATACTGACATTTTTAAAATTAAAACAAAAATTATTTTACATTTTTTTAATTATTATTTAACATATTTTATATCTATTTATTATATATAATTAATTTTTATTTTATTTTATCTTATTTTACTTATTTTATTTTATTTTTTGTCATTATTTTCCTGAAGGAGAATTATTTTGAACAAATTTTAATTCCTTTGTAAAATACAGTAAAAAATAATCTACTTAAAAAAGGTAGTCTGCTGTAATATCTGTTTTCGTTCAGTGTGATTCGGCTGCAGCTTGGCTCTCAGATCGTCTCTATGGGAATGATAAAGCAGCTCTGTTGTCGCACCCTTCTGCACAAGCTCTAATTAAAAGACATCCTTCACGTCGTGGTTCAGTCGATGGCGGCCCACAACATCAACCTACATTCCGCACTTAGACCAATTATTCTCTAAAATAACACATTGCCGGCTTCCCCTCATCACTCTCCCTGGGATTCTTTCAGAACAGACCTCCTGGACGACTGTTTTGGGGGACTACAAAAACGCATAGCTGACCGATGCACAAGAAACTAAAACTAAATATGATTTTGTGGAGTTGTTAGATTATGTATACATAAATGCAATCTGATCTTCTGAAAGGATCACATCTCACTCACTGAACATTACATGACAATCACAGCCAACTGCTGCAACTAATACAAATCATTTTCATTCAAAGATTTGTAACAGTAATTATTAGATGAAAAACTTCACTTTGAAAACTAACTGTAATAAAAATAAGTTTAAGTATTAAAATTACTACAACTAAAACTCTAAGTAAAATTTAATTAAAGTTAAATAAAATTCTGAA
Source organism: Cyprinus carpio (assembly GCF_018340385.1). NCBI lineage: Eukaryota > Metazoa > Chordata > Actinopteri > Cypriniformes > Cyprinidae > Cyprinus > Cyprinus carpio. The sequence goes on from NW_024879334.1 coordinate 621,360, forward strand.
AGTAAATTAATAAAATGGCCACAAACCAAAATTAAACTGAAAACTGGAATAAAAAATAAAAGTAATATAAATATAAATTAAAAAAAATGGAAAAACTAACTTAAAATGTTGCCTTGGCAAATAAATAAAATATAATAACAAATCATAAATTACAAAAGCAAATATCACAAGACAAAATAAACAGAACAACTGAAAAATCTAAAACTAACAGAATATAATATAAAAAGAATGTTTAAAACTAAACTTAGAATGTTTCAGAACTGGCCTAAATGAAATTGAATGGCAATGTTTAAAATAATTAAAATACAAATAGTAACATAATATATACAACATTTTTAACAAATTAAAAAGCACATAACCTCAAAATAAAAATAAAAATTCTGAAAATAGAAAAAAAAAAGCTATTCAAAAAATATTTTTTGAAACTTACAAAGCTAAAATTCTAAAACCACAATAACATAAACAATGAAGGTAATAAAATACAAATCAAAAACTAATGACAAAAGCCTTAGCAAGTTACTAAAACTTAATTACAAAATTAAAATAACAAAATTAATTAATATAAAATGAAATATATATTTACAAATATCAACATGAACTATAAATAATAAAACAGATATTATTAAAAATACATATATAAAAAAATGCTAAAATACCACCTGATCAGAGTTAATCCGGACATATTTGATGACCAGTGAAGTGCACAGTGAGTAAGGCTGCGCTGCAACATGCCACATAAATAGCAACCAGCTAACGCACAAAATGAACCAGTGCTGTGGTGCTTCGACAGAACTCAGATGTAATTGGAAGCTTTTTATGGCTTGTGTACAGTTTAGGGAGCACTGTTAGCGATGAGGAAGTGTGTATCTGTCTTGGTGCACAGCAAATAGCGGGAGTAGTTTAGAAGGGCTTATATAATAAATCTTGGGGCCGCCTTAATATTTAATGAAAGCGCTTCCTCTGCATGGCCTTCGGCGGGTTAAAAGGAATACATTATACAGTGGTTTAAGATATGGTTTTTCCCAGGTCCACGCGGGGAAGATCGCAACACGCATGGGACTTATGCGGATCCGTCTCAAACATTCAAGAAGGCGTTTTTCAAGCCGGACTCCATTATTTCCAGAAGGGAGTAGCGGCTTGCTTGTCTCTGTCTCGGTGACCACGCTCGGAATCGTATTTGGATCCCCCAGTGACTGCCTGTTTTGGCGTGTGCTGGTGGAGGTATCTGTCATCTCCTGTGGCTGTATGTAAGATAACGGCGCGGGCAGATGTCAGACACACCAGCTCACGCTACCCGCCACCATCACATCACCCGCCGCGTCTGCCAGCTCAATCACAAACACTAGAAACAGTGTACGTATCTGAGCTCGGTAAAAGTTTGTTCCATGAAATTGAACGAACAAGGACAGAGAATGTGCTGTACTAACACACAACCTGTTACAACGCTTTAGAAACTAAATGTTAGAACATTTCAGAAGCTACTTTGACGCTTTGCTGATATGCAGCAAGTGCCTAACAATTCCCTATATATGTCTTTTTTGATTATGTGGAGCGCTTGGGTTATCTTGTTTTACCATTTTAATGTATTTTTAAATTTTGCAATTTATTCCTGTGATGCAAAGCTGAATTTTTCAGCAATCATTCCTCTCCAGTCCCGTCCAGTGTCACATGATATTTCAGAAATCATTCTAATATGAATGATTTTGCTTGCTCAAGAAACATTTTCTGATTTTTATCAATGATGAAAGCGTTGTGCGCTTTTGCCAAAAAATATTTTATGAAAACTGTGATGCGTTTATTTTTTCAGCATTCAACAGATGGCTGAAGGAGTTCAAAAGAACAGCATTTATTTGAGGAAATTTGTAGCAGGTTATAACTTGCAAACCAAATAAATAAATAAATACAATCACAATAACACACTTGCCAAACTGTGATATTAAATTATTAAAAGGATAATTAAAATAAATGAAAATCAATCAAAAATAAAACACTTACTAAAATAGAATTAAAAAGTATCAAAAATGTTGAAATTACATTAAATAAAAATTTTATCATTTTAAAATTAAACAAGCAAAATCAAACACGAAAATGGCATTAAACTATAATGTCAAATTAAAAGTAAACCTGCATGTAAACATGGAAAATTACAATGAATAAATAAATGTAAAAAAATAAATAATAAAAACACTTACTAAAAAATGTATTAAATCACAAAAGAATAATAAAACAATTAAACTTAAACACTTTTTATTGTTTTCCAAAATTATTATTTTACCTGCACATGTCATGTGACGATTACATGACATCCGAGAACCTTATGTTACTTTTAAATATTAACATTAGTAAAATATATTATCTCAAAGTGGTTCAACTGATGATTTAGTTTGAGAATCCCTGATCTCTGTACAAACTGATTCATTATGAATCTGACTTCAACACAATGCTTCATTCCAGAAGAAGCGTGTTTGATCATTTGAGTTAGTGTCTTGTTGAGATTTGTAAGAAGCTGCATCTAATTAAAGCTACATGTAATTAAAAACCGCTTTAAGTGATTATTTTAGGAACGGACACAGAAAACCTGACACATGACTAAAATAATTCTTCCTGAGATCACAATGCTGTCACATTTCTGCAATTCTTGCATTTTTTTACTCCTAGTATAGAAGGAAACCATGGTCGGGAGTTTTTGCAAAGTTTTAAATATTAAATTAAAAAAATTAAACTTAAAAGCAATTAACTGAATAAAAGAAGTTTAGAAAGTTGAAATACTGACATTGCTAAAACTGAGAAATAAATTAATGCTTATAAATATATGGCTACAGAAAAGTAAAGAAATTAGTTTAGAACCACAGATACTGAATGAAAACAACTGAACCATTTGAAGCGGAAATGAATATAAAGATTTCACAAAAACCGAAACATTGGATGTGATATTTAAAAAACTTAAAATTTGAAATGCTGCCTTTGACACCTTAAATAAGTTGAAGTATTAAAAATGACTAAAAACTGAAAGAAAAATAAATTAAAGATAAATATAAATATTAGCTCTAAAAACTTTAAAAAGTTGAACGAAATTATTTGATTAGAAACACAAACTTTAACAAACTTAAGTTGAAATTGAGGCTGAAATAACATAAAACTTACAACTTCTGAAAAAAGTACACTTAAAAATTTAAAAGAGAGTATATTATATTTGAAAAAACCCAAACTTTAACTAAAACCTTAAATGACAATTGGATATTATAGTTGGAAAAGAAAGCATAAAAAACTGCAATAAAGATAAATTAAGAGATAATGTTATCTGGAAATTTTAAACCTAAATACTTAAAACAAAAATGAGATATTAGGAAAGCGATAAAGCGAAAATTAGAAATATTTGCCTTAGCAATGATAATAAATAATTGGTGCTTAAATTACTAAAATTAAAACTGAAAAAAAAATATATATAAATTAAATAAAGCTAAATATAAATATATAAGCTCAAAAATCTTAAAAAAGCCTTAAACAAAAATTAGATACTAGATTAGTTAAAAAAGCATGAGTACTTTGTAACGAAAATTTTAAATGTTATAACTGAAACTAAATAAGTTTAAAATACTAAAACTACTAAAAACAAAATAACTGAAATAAAAAATAAAAAGCAAAATAGAAATAATATAATAATACAATAAAATACTGTAAGAAATAAATCTGCACATGATACAACATAAAGATTCATCAGCATAACTTGCATTGGAAATTATGCCCGATTTGCCTTTTTTTTTTTTATTGTTTTGCATTTGGTCTGGTGTCATTATAATAGGAAAACCCTTTTATAATCAATGAAAAGCTGTCCTTTTGATTTGACCAATGAGCTAACCCTTTCCTTACATTGATTCATTTGGACAGACAGCAACTGTCACTGCAAACGCAAAGAGCCGCAGTGAAGCCATGAAAGCCTTTCTGAGAGCATGTTTGAGTGTTTATTTACACATCTGTGTCTTCGCGACGGGATGAAGATGCCTATTTTAATGGTTCTGGCTGTCGTGACAGCTGAAGGTCGATTAGAGTAGAGAAAGAAGGATCAGAACACGTTTTTCTGGTTATTAAATGTGGGTGAGATGAAGACAGGCTGTCTTGAAAGGGGAGAAACTGCATTAGAATCAATCCGGCTCGATCTGAATGAGAATCTCACAATAGAGATCCGACACGTTTCCTATAAGAAATACCTGAGGTTTTTGGTGAGAGCCACCACTGAGAGTCCCATATCGCTATCCAGTCCCAGGGGAAGATCTTAGTTCCATTTTTGCCTTTGTGTTCAGATCAGATCGTGCAAATCTCTTACAGAACATGGAAAGTCTCCTCGGGGATCTTCAGAAATGGCTCTGGATCCGGCTTCTCCATCTTTCACTATTCATAACATCTTTTGGTGATGGTCTGTATAATTTTGTTTTGATTAGCTGTAGGTTTTTTTGGTGACATGAGTCCGCTTGAAGCTCTTAAACGTGACGCTATTGTCCCCAGCGCTGCTATAGATACTTTAATGCCGTCGAAAGGTTAAGGCAACAGTGATGTAAGGGCCATCTGTCTTTTCAGCACACAGCGAATCACGACGTGAAGTTTTCTGTTTTCTGGATGAAACCTCTGCTGATTGTTATTGATTGAATTTGTTTCTACAGAAGTTGATTGAATCAAACTGAGATTAAAAGGGCCCTGGCGCAGGCAATCTTTCGACCAGTCTGTGGTTGTAAATATTTAGGGTGTCGCAGGTTCATTGTAGGTAATTAAAGCAAGACGACCATAAATATTGCTTTTGGTAGTCTCAGTGTGTAGAGGGACTGTAAAACTAAAATAATACAATAAAATAAATAAAATAAAAATAAAAATAAAATAAAATAAAAATGATTGTATAAAAAAAATAAAAAAGTTATAAAATAAAAATAAAATAAAAAAAAATTATTTTATAAAAAATAAAAATTAAATTAAATAAATTAAATTAAATTAAATAAAGTAAATGTAAATTAAATTAAAGTATAAGAATTCTAAATGGTCTTTGTCCACTAAGGAATAAATAAGTAAAAAAAAATAAAAAAACAAAAAAAGAAGAAGTACTACAAGAGCTAAAACTGAAAACATAAAATAAAATAAATAAGGTAATTTATATACTTAAATATACTCAGAATAGTATGAAATGTGGTAAATAATACTAAAAATAGAAATACTTTTTTATCCTTAAAATCATAAAAAAAAAAATTACAATATCATTAGTAAATACTATGAAGTAGGAAATAAATGAAACAATACTAAAATAAATAGAAATAATATGAAAACTAATAAACTGCCAAAAGAAAACCCTAAACCTGACACAAAGTGAGAATGACACAATGATAAAGATAAAGATAAAGCTAATTCAAGATGTAAATAAAAATACTCTAATAGTATATATTAATATGTAAATAATACTACAATAAATAAAAATATAAATAATAATAATAATAATAATAATAATAATAATAATAATAATAATAATAATAATAATAATAATAATAATAAAAAGGCCAAAAGCACATAACAAAAACGCTTTAAATTAATTAAAACTAGAATGACAAAAGAAAAAATATAATAGGTAACACTTTATTTTAGAGTCTCTTAACTAGTTTGTTATAGCATGCATATTACTAGAATATAAGCCATTTATTAGTAGTAATTAAGCACATATTAATGCCTTATTCTACATGACCTTATTCTGCATTCGTAATCCTACGCAATATCTAAATTTAACAACTACCTTACTAACTATTCATAAGCAGCAAATTAGGAATCAAATAAAAGCTAATTCAAAATATTAATGAATGGTATAATAGTATACTGAAATAACACTGAGCTGTTCTCATCCTCTGACTCAGAAAATTATTTGTTTCTATGGCAACGTTCATAATGCCAAAATAAATCCATGTGCAGCTTTGCTTTTGATGACAGGAAAATACTTAATTAATTAATGCAAAATATTAAACAACAAAGACTCCTCGGCTATAATAAAGTGATGTACCTTTATTTTCAATTCAATTCAATTCAGAGTTTGCCATTTGTATTTATAAATACGAGAAAGATATGAACATCATTTACATCTAAAACATGCAGTTATGGTCATTCTGACATTGTTAACAAACCATAAGTATTAAGCAGAAATATTTTACAAAATGTATTTTTAGGACAATTAAAGCTAACATGCATTTAAGATATTAATTTTTTTTTGTATTTAAAGGTATATCACTATTTATTTTTGCTTTCCAAAGACTGTGCAGAAATTCATGATATTAATGGGAGTATTTTAACTTTTGTACACGCACTACCACTAGGTGGTTAAAGTATGTTAGTATGCTAATTTTGTATAGTACAATAAGAAACAAATGAAGTATTTAAAAAATTAAAAATTACCAATTTAAATAAAATATAAAACTTTGTTAGCCTAATTAAACTAAATATTTTTTGCAAAATTAAACAAATTAATAAAAAGTGGCTAATATGAACTGGGACACTTGCATTATTCATACTTGATTTCATTAAACATTTACGTTAATAAAAAAAAAAAATAATAATAATAATAATTTTGCCTTCATTACTAACTGAAATAAAATATTTTTTATATTCTAATTTCTTTAATTTAAATAAACTTTCAATTTAAGTTAAAGCCATAAAATTACTTGAGCTGTAATAATGATGTATAATAACTGAATATAAATATGTTAATAAAATTGTATTAAAAATGACTACAGCTCAATAAAAATATATTAAAACTTTTAAATGAAAATTAAAATAATGCACTCTAAGAAAAAGCAGTAACATTATTTTTTTATATTTTTTTTTGAATACAATATTCTGTGTATGAAAGAATTTTCGTAAATTGTTTTTTGTTTTGTTTTGTTTTTTGTTACATGGGGTTTCACCAAATTTGAAGTATGTATGAATTGTATTGTGTTTAGGTTAGGACATTTCTGGGAATTTAATGTAAATATTACTGCCAGGAGTCAGGACATTATCTATTTTCCAACAGATTTTTTTCGACAGTGTATAAAATTTTTCTTTAACTATTGGTAATAGTCTAGTAATGCTACAAAAATACCATACGTTGATGCTAACTAGTGACTGTGATCTCACAGAATAAACTGAACAAAAGAAACGATGGCCCCGGGCGAAATAACCCAAGTGTTCGGTCATCTCAGTGACACGTTTCCATGAATAACTCTTCGTAATGTGCCAAAGGACAATCAGGACAGACAGCCGCTGCTCGATTTAATCTAGGGAAAGTGATATGGATTGAAACCTACAGGGTGGCGAACCCTTCAGCAGAGCCAGAGCTGTGTGTTCATCACAACACTCTGCCAAAGTGAGTGACGTCTCTCTCGAGTGTTCACACCGCTGCACGTGTGATGATGATAGCGCTGCGATGCTTATCCATGGCCCACAGTGATCTCTAAAGAAGCCACTTTGAGACGGAGATATCTGGTCCTCGTGAGGGGAGAGAATCGCTCCAGACGGATCCCATTACCTGTGGCTAAGTAATCCAAACCTCAGCGTACACTAAATAAAGCCGCTCAGATCAGGCGTTTAGTGTAGGATGTGAACCCGTCACCTAGAGCAGGAGAGATTAGGGCTGTCAGTGTGTCCGTATGAAAACTCTTCAACACTTCATATGACTTCATATATGATTTTTAATGTCAAAGTCAATGCAATATGCAGATCTCACCAGCATGATGCTAGGATGTTGCCAAGGTGTTGCTGTGCAGTTGTTAAAATGTTAGACTTCAAAGTTTGGTCAGTAAAATATTTGTATTTTTAATTTTTTTTTTCTTTAATATTTAATACTTTTAATTATGCATTCAATTGGATCAAAGTGACAGTAAAGAAATGGTTACCAAGTATTCTATTTCACATAAATGCTGTTCTTTTTGAACTTTCTATTCATCAAAAAAATCAATAAAAATAAAATAGCACTCACAATCTTCCACAAAAATATGAGATATATTTTAATATTTTTCTTTTAGTACATGACAAATAAACACCAGAATGAAAATCTAAACACTAGTTGTCTTTATATATTTAAGGCAATTGAATAACATAAAAATGAGAAATTTTCCTTCAGGCAAACTAACTGAAATACAAAAAAAATTTTTTCTGTAAACATGAATTTTATCGTTGAAGCAGTACAATTACCAAACCTGACATAAACTGCAATAAAAATAAATAAAACTATATAGTCTATAAAAAAAACTGAAACGACTAACAACACACAACAAAATTAAAACAATTACTTAAACTTTGAGAGCAGAAGAGACTTCTTTCAAAAAACATTTCAAAAAAACAACTTTAGATACTACTTAAATTGGAGAATATAAACATTATACAAACAAACACATACATACATACAAATCAAAAGACATAGTTTATCAAACACTGTAAAAATATCTTTTTTGTTATATTATTATACTTTTTTTATTACGTTTTTATTTAAATTTTTTTCTTAGTGTCCAAAAGTTAAGATGACTATTAAATGCATTGGATATTTTCTAGGGGTTACAGTAAAAGTAAAATTATGTTTAGTTTTTCTAAAATCAATAATTCTTTTACAGTCGAAAAATGCAAAAAGGATGTTTAGATATTTTTAACTGGAAAGCAAGACAAAAATACTGATGATTGAGAAAGTGATTTTTTGGTTTGGCGTTGAGAAGTTGTTCTGATGACTCCAGCGTGTTCACACGAGCGCGAGACCAGATGTGTCAGTCCCTGATCCCCCGGACTTTGCCTCTTTCTCTTCGCTCATACCCAATCACTAAGACCCCCGGCCTATCTGCTCCACAGCATAGCCAATAGGTTTATCCAACCAAGACAGAGACAGAACTTCACGACTTCACACTCTGCTTAAATCAGAGACTATTTTTGCGCTTCCGTTGCAGGATCGATGCAAACCAGTCTAGCTGAAAAGCCCCTCCCCGAGCTGCTGGGAAAACACTCATCAACACTGAATCCTAATGCACTGCAGCAAAAGATCTCGGCGAGTTTGTGCAGCTAAATTAGTGGTTTGGTTGCTCAATGACTCATCGTGAGAATCATGAGAAACTCCATCAGAACACATACATGCACGAGCTCTGAACGTTTTTTAGGGGATATTTTTGAGCAGACCAACCAGGATCACGTGATGCATCACTTCTAGTCCTTCTGCCATGTGACTCAACTTTCTCAACTTCAAACTGTTTTTCTGAGGATTATTGTTCCAAAATTGCTAATCTACCAGTCTGTGCATCACACAACAGTGTGATCATTATTATAGCTGAAGTGTGTTATGTTTGTGCCACTAGAATCACCAAATGAAATGGCTAAAATAATGACTGTTTTCAAACAGGTGAACCGTAATTTAACATCAGATTAGTCACATGTTTGTTCATTTAAGGCAATATTTCATGAACGCTTTGACAGTTTTGTTTGCATCTATGCTCAAATTTATCCTTGCATGAATTTTTTTTTCTATTTCAAAACATTTTCATTATTTTTTTTTTATTTATAATTCATATTTTATAGTTACTACTTACTGTTAATGCTTACATTATACATGTTGTCTTGTTTTGCAGTAAATATATCTAAACATCATTAGAGCAAGTTAATTTTACCTGAAATCAATACCGCATAAGACTTTTTCAGTTTTATTGCAAAAAAAGAGAGACAACTTTGTAAGTTTGTAATTAATCTTTTTTTACTTGTTCAGTTAAAATATCAAAAAATCCTCAAAACAAGATCATTTTACAGTACATCAGAAGCAACACTGCAAAATATATTAAGACTTGTTTTGATACACTGTGTCTTTAATATAAGTGTATTTTGTCTTTTGTTTCCCATATTTTGAGTATAAACAAGTGAAAAGTCAAGTAAGACAGAATACAAACATAATAAATATAATCTATGAAAAGCATAGTAAAATCGTATGCATTGTTGCTTCTAAACTGATCTTGGTTCAAGGATTTTCAGATTTTTTATTTTTATTTTTTACTATTTTAGATACCCACTTTTTTAGATGTGTTAGCAATGGCTTTGCAATGACTTCATAAAGTTTGTGTCTTCATGTTTAGCCGTGTTGTAGCCAAACCTGCTTCTGAGCACAGAAGTCATGAAATCTAGCTGGATTTGTGAGCAGGAACGGCTGCTGGCTGTGCAGTTCAGCAAACTATAATTGATCTGTGTAGTAGGGAACACACAGTGGACATGTGGACATCATTTGCTTTTGAGCAGAGTTGCAGTGCTGCAGCGCTCGGTTTATCTGGGCCATGCGTCCCTGTGGAAAACCAAAGGCAAAAGCTGCTGTCCGACAGGCCGAAGAAATTAAAATAAAATCCCCCTTTTAGACGTCCTCTGTTTAGAACCCTTCAAGGGAGACCATATAAAACATTCACTGAAATCTCACAAATAGTCATATTTTTAGTGTCAAAAACACCTTTTATTGTGTCTATATTTGTCTTGTTTTGCAGTGAATATATGTAACAGTAAAAATAAGAAGAATTTATGTTAGAACAAGTTAATTTTGCCTGATAATCAAGACTGCATGAAACATTTTTGTAAAATCAGTCTGAAATATTGGTATATTTTGTCTTTTTTTTTTTTTTTTTATTATTATTATTACAGGGACAATGCATATTAATAAACATTTCTGTCAGTATGCCAGAGTTAGCCAGAAGGCTATTTTTCACCTGCAGTCCCTAGACAGATGGTAATAGTCACCCTAAAAGAGAGTAAAATTACATATTTACATAACAATAAAACAATTACAATACATTTAATAAAAATAACTAAGCTATTGGTTTAGACTCTAACCAATGATTTTTACTGCAATATGTCATCTTTGTAGGTTTCTAATTAGTCTATTTTGACTTGTTGCCTGGATAAAACTTCTAAAAAATGCTTAAAACAAGATAAATTTACTTGAGAAGCAACACTAATAATGAGATATAAAAATTTGTTTTGATAGATTGTGTATAAGTGTAAAAAAATGATTTAAGATTTGCTTTAAAACTATTTCACAAAATATTTACTTAGTAAACTTCACAAATAATTACAGAATTAAACATGAAATTTAAAAGTAAAAAGTGAAATGAAATTTTCTCCAATAATCTTTATTTTACGGGTGAAAGATATCAATTTACCACACACTTGCCGGAGCCTTCAAATAAACACATAAATAAATGACTAGCAAAACATCTACTAGTATATTTTACCATGCAGAAATGTTAAATGCAAATACTGTCAAATATCTGTTTCTTGCAAGGGAAAAGGGTTTGTATTATATGAAATTTTACTGTAAAATATTGTTAATTTTAATTATTTTGTAAGTAAAAACTGCAAATAACCATATAATTTACAGTAAAATGCAGTGTTACCTTACCATAAACTGTGAAAAATTGTAAATGGGTAACATCCCATTATATGTAATTTTACTGTATAACGCTGTCAAAATTAGTGGATTTACGTTTTATAAACTATGAATTACCATACAAGTTATGGTGAAAAACTGTGAAATACCATATAATTTATTATGAAAGCAGTAAGTACCGTACCATATATGGTGAACGATTGTAAATGGTTTAACACCACATTATATGTAATTTTTCTGTAAAATACTGTTCCAAACCCATAGGACTTTATTTTTTCTGTGAAAAACAAAAGATGTTTAGCACAATAATCCCACTGCTCTTTTCCAAGTGAATGTAGATGCCAACAACAGCTATAGAAGTATTACAAAAGATGCTTTGTGTAAGGAACCGAGTGAAATGTAAGTTCTTATTCAATTAAATTTCTCTCCTCTTCTGCAGTTATTAAATGCCTAAATTTGGGCCTTTTCCTCACATAGATGTTGTATGACTTCAAAAAACTTGTAAGTAAGTAAAGAAACCAGGAGGACATTGTGATTTGCTCTGATGAGATACTGTATATCTGTGTTTAAATCAAAGAGTGTATGTTCTTAGCCATCAAAGAAACTTCACTCTGTATTTTTCAGAAGTCCTTGTTCTACACGAGCCTAAATGGTTCTGAGACTGTGAGTTTGACAGTAACACAACAAAGGAAGAGAGCAGCCAACATAGTGCAAGTCGATCACATTTGCATAGTAAGACTCTACTTTACAAATGTTTACATAAGAACATTGTCCTTCAGGAAATATTAGGCAAAAGCTTGAAGAACGTTTTTGAAGTTTTGCCCTCCACGGTAAAAACATGCAAAGACAGACAAAGACATTCAGAAGCCCCAAACCAAAAAAAAAAAAAAAAACATCTTCAAGAGAAACTCATCACTCCTGCCCTTAAAGTCATGACGAAAGCACTACAAATCTCACTACATTCTTACACATTCTGATGAAACCGTGGCATTTTCCTGTGAAAAAGTCACTGCTTAGATGGTTTTTGGGTTGTTTTTAACTGGTCCACATCAAACCTCTATGACATATCATTCAGGTCCCACTGATGCACTATAAAAATTTTTTTTTTTTTTTTTACAAAAAATACATAAAAACGTAAATAAAAATGACCCTATGCACAAACTGTCAAATGTATGGTTTTGCTAGAAAACATATCATGTAATATGTAATTTTATAAACTACCGTCAAATTTAAGATTTTTGCAAGTAAAAACTGTATTACCATATCATTTACAATGAAAAACTATGTCAAGTTACTTTTAATGGTTTAACTGTTAATGGTTTAACATCGCATTACATTAAATTTTACTGTAACATACTGTCAAATTAATGTATTTTGCATGTAAAATCTATTAATTACCATTTAAGTTATGGTTAAAAACAGTAAGTTGCCTTACCATAAACGGTGACTTTTTTTTAAAATGATTTAGCACCATATTAAATATAATTTTACTGTAAACTACAGTCAAATTCATGTTTTTTTGCACGTAAAAGCATCATATTATATGTAATTTTACTCTGAATATGGTACAATTTGTGGATTTTTACTGGCAAGTTTACATAATGGTGAAAATTTGTAAATGGATTAACATCCTATTATATGTAAATTTACTGTGGAATTATGTCAAATTAGTGGATTTTTTAGTGGATCACTTAGAAAATCCTAAATATGAGAGACTTGGCAAAACCTTTATATATTTTTATATAATGTTTAAATTATTCTCTATTTTCATTTTTAAGCAAGAATCTTTCCGTAGAGGAAGTTCAGGGTGAATGTAAATTTAGTCTGGGGTTTTTTCTCTTTGCGTATTTAATGTTGACCAAACAACACTGAAGCATTCTGTCTGTACTCTTCTCTTACAGTCATATTGTTTCTCTGGCCTCCCGTGGCCGTGTTCTGCTAAAACACTGGCCTGAATGTACTTGAGCTGAAATCCAAGCGCCTCTCATTGTTTATTAATGTAAGTGCTGCACAGCCCTTCTCAACTCAAAGCCACTTTATCATTTGAATGCTAAGTGCCAGCACACCTTCATAAGATGTTTTGTCAAAAGCATTTGAAATAATCAGCAGTGGTTTGCCAAGGCTGCTATTATTGCTCATAGTGAGGCCTGAACTCTAACACTTCTTAGCTACACAAGCTCAGTTTTGTGCATTGCTGCATTACAAAATGTCTCTGCCATTCATAATGCAATGCAAGCGTTCCATTCTCGTGGCAGACATTTGCATGAATTATTTTCATTTTCAGTCATATATATCATTGACTAATGCCATGACAGAGCAACAATCTGAAGAGAATCTGAACTATTCTGAGCTAAAGAGAAGTTGAAGTTAAACTGTTGATGAGTTCGTATGCTTCTGGTTTTAGGGTTAGTGAACAGTACTAACCCCAAAAACAAAGCAAATATATATACTGTGGGTATAAAAAAAGAATTACCCCCCTTTAAAATAATCACATTTTGTTGCTTTGCAACATGACATGTAGATGGACACATCTCAGGGCAACTAATAACATCCAAGTGAAAGATATAATAATAATAAAAAATAAAAATAAAAAAAATAAACAGAATCACTGAGTTGGAAAAAGGATCACCTTCCTCTTAAAAATGACTAGTAAACTCAATCAGGTGTAGCTAATCACCTTCTCAGTGGCACACAAAGCCATTTGACTTTCAGCTGTGATCAGCTATGCTCCTTTTGATCAGCTCAGCATGAAAATAGCTTTCCTGGAGCATTTCAGTCCTTGGTAGTCCAACTGAAGCAAACGATCAGCTATGGATGGCAAGGCACTTTCAAAAGATCTCCGGGATAAAGTTGTGGACAGGCACAAGTCAGGAGATGGAGACAAAAACATTTCAAAGGCTTCATCAGTGCCTAGAAGCCTAGTGAAACTGGTTATTAAGAAGAGGAAGGTATTTGGCACAACACAAGACGTGAAAGAGCCTGGAGGAATCTGGTCAAGAGACCCACAGCAACTCTGAAGCAGCTTCAGGAGTCTATGACAAAGAGTGGTCATTGTGTGCATGCAACAACAATATCACAAATTCTCCACAAATGTGGCTTGTATGGAAAAAAGCCTCTCCTCAAGAAAATCCACAAGCAGTCAGATTGAGCTTTGCCAAAACGCACCTTGAAGATTCTGAGGCAGATGAGACTAAAAAAAATATATTTGGCCTCAACACCAAATGATATGCCTGGTGGAAATCTAATCCAGCTCACCATCCAAATAACAGCGTTCCTGCAGTAAAGCATGGAGGAGGTGATGTGCTGTTTCTCTGCAGCAGGGACTGGAGCACTTGTCTCAATAGAAGGAGAAATGGACGGGGCAAAATACTGTCAAATTCTTGAGTAAAACCTGTTGTCAATGGGAAGAAGGTTTACCTTCCAACATAACAATGACCCAAAGCACACAGCAGAACTGAGCACACAGTGATTGAAGGAGAAAAGCTGAATGATCCTTGAATGGCCTCGTCAGAGCTCAGACTGAAACCCCACTGAAAATCTGTGACTGCAGTCCACAAACACTCACTATCAGACTGAACTGAACCTGAGCAGTTCTGCAGAGAAGAGTGAGCAAATACTGCAAAGTTAGTAGAGACATATCCCAACAGACTAAAGGCTGTAATAAAAGCAAAAGGTGGTTCAACAAAATACTGACACAAAAGGGGCTGATCCTTTTTCCAACTCAGTGATTCTGTTTTTTATTTGTTTTTTGTTTTTTAAAAAATGTCTGACATGTTGGTGTTTTATGCAGCTGGATAAAACAAAAACTGTGTCCGTCTTCATTTCAGGCTGCAAAGCCATCTGTGTGTGTTTTTTGTAAAGCCATAATTTTGTTACAATACAATACAATAATGTTTTAATTTGTTTGCTGTTTGCAGTGGTTACTATTTACTATTTTTCAGTGTGATTTTTGGTAAATTGTGTGGAAGCTTCTTTTCACAACATGATAAAAAATAAAGGTAATGGCTACTTTTTGTCTCATAATTTGGAATTGCAATTGCAAAACTTGCAATTCTGAGAAGAAAAATCCAAATTGTGAGACACAAACTTGCAACAAAAAAGTTGCAATTAACTTTTTACTTTTATTTATTTTTTATTTTTTGTGGAGGACAATTGCGAGGAAAAACATGATAGATAAAAAGTTCAACTTTTTCTTTATATTTATTTCATTGCAGAAACAGGCTTTGATATAGAATTGTATAAAGAATCAAGGTCATCTTTAACTGCTAAAACATCATATAATAATTAATTATATATAGTATATGGTAGAATACCATATTTATATAGTAGTAATATGGAAACAATGCACAATTGTTCAATTTAACAATTAAAAAAACAAAAACATACCAAAATGCATTTACAGTTATGGATATCCGTGTGATTTACATTGCATTCAAAGTATACATGTCGTCATATAATGTATACCCCCCCCCCCCGAGTGGTACCCCCCCCCCCCCCCCCCCCAAAAAAAAAAAAACCTTCCCTGGGACCTAATCCATTGACTTTGGTGTTTCTAGCAACATGTCCCTGTTTTTTCTTTTTTCTCATGCCTGATAATAACAAAGCTTGAGTTCACTTATATTTTTGATCTCTTAACACAGAAATGCACTTTTACAACCACCCTAGCATCATGCATTGAGTTTTGCATGCCCACATCAGCCTGTGGTGTCCTCTAACCCTATAAACGCACATCCATTCAGGGCATGGCATATCAGGAAGCCCATAAAATCTTAAGCACATCTTTTCATTACATGCAGCCGGTGTTTATGGGTAGTTAGTGGGCCGTGGGCGACATGCAGGGCAGAGCTGGCCTTTTCTGGTCTATGGTTTTCTGATGAGGTTAACGCTCTTCTAATTGGGCTAATATGAGGGTGAGGATGTCCAATCATGAATTAATGCCAACCCCCAACACCTCAAAGTAAAGACACAACTTCTTCTTGCATCCGTTCACGATGCAATCGCCAGCCATGCTGTGATGAATATACTCCATACATATGAGAAATAAACAGCAAATGCAGGACCCAAAATAAGCAAAACAGAATGATGATAATCCAGTCTTAGCTTCAGTACAAATTCCTATAAAGTTGTTTTTTAAATAAATAAATTATATACATATATATATATAAATCAATAAGTATCTTCAAAAATGATACTGGTAAACAATCAAATACTTTATTTTATATATACATAACCAGAAATGTTTTAAAAAAATACAATTTAAATGCACACGCATATCCATACCATGCTAACCAGAAAAAAAGAAGATGAAAACAGGCCTTGATTTCATATCATGATTAGACTTTGGTTTATTTTTGACATTTTGCATGAAAAAAAAAAACTGTGTTTGAGTTTCTCTTTTAAAACATGAAGTGAAGTGTTGTGATGGAGAAGATGAGATTTTTTTGGGGATGGTGCTTCTGTGAAAATGAAGTGACATCTGGGAAAAGAGAGGAACTTCCCGCTGTGTTTTCTGAAATCAGTCTGGTTGTGACTCCTCGCAGCACATGAAACAAATTGACCGTAACGAGAATATATTAATACACTAGTTTATGTGCTAGAAATTGTCAATTTACATAAAAAGAAAATGTGTTAGTGGGTTATATTTGCTTTTCAGTCTCGTTTACCCAAGTAGGCAGAGCATACTGTAGAAATGTACTTGTACTAATAGAAAGTCAGTTAATATATAGATTTTGTAGAAGGGCTGGACTACGAAGGACAAAAACCTTCTGGACTGGAGGCCTCTAGGTGTGTCCCAATCAGTTTGATTGTTCTGGATCCAGCTCTTCCTCCTGCACCAATCAGAGGCACGTCAGAGCCGATTGACAGCAGCTTTCAGATGAAGTTTTTAAAAGCCGCTGTGGTGCTTCACTGTGAGTTTGATCTCATAGATGATGAGTGATACTCTTTTGCAAGGGGGTTCGTTTATGTGTGTGCGTGCAATCCTTTCTTATAGCAAAAACTTCTGTTCTCTTTTAATTCTTTTTTCTAAGTGATCTCTCATGTTTCTCTAGTTTTTTCATCTTTCCATTTTATTACAATCTTCTTCCTGACCAAAGGTGAAGGTTGTATATTTTAATTGAACATTTATTGATGTTATTTATTGCATCATCTCTACATATGATGCTGTAGGAGAAATGCCATAACAATTGAAAATATACATGCATTGTCAGTTGCATTACACTTTTATTGCATGAAAAGCATGAAAAATGAAAAAAAAAAAATGCAGAAATGTAAATGTTCCTAAAGTAGCTATTATTTCAGTAAGATAATTAGTTAGGTTCATCAGTGTTTTTAGTGTAATGCTAAGAGATCTGATCAAACCCATAATCCTAAGTATGAACAGGTTCATTAGTTTAACTAAACTAAAAAATAAAACCATAAAAACTTTCACTACTTAAATTAAAAATGTGTTAACTGAAATAAAATAAAATACAGAAAATATAATCTCATCTTATTTCAGCAAGCTGCCAAAGCAACATTTATCACTTTCATTAAGTTAATCTTAAGTATTAATTAATAAAAAGAAATTTCAACAAAAACTAAAATAGACAAAACCAACAAAATAAAAAAAATGATTAAAATGCATAAAAATATTATGTTAAAAATAAATAAATAAAAACATTAAATAAAAAAAATCAATAAATAAATATTAAAATATTGTGGACATTTAAAAAAAATTAAAATGCTAAAAACACACAACAAAATTCTTAAAAATTTAACTAAAATTAAAGTGAACACAGAAAATATAAAAATAAAAGTGCAGATTGTATCTTTTTTATTTGAACATTTATTAATTTTATTTATTGCATCATCTCTAATATACACAATTGATGCATTAGGAGAAATGCTATACCCATAATATACACGCAATGTCAGTTGCATACACTTTTATTGAATCGAAGAATGCAAACTGAACTTATAATTAATGTAGTATAATATATCTGTCATTAAACCACTAAAACCATGGGGAACTTTCCAGTTTCACCTCACAACTGCTGACTGGCAGTTTTTTTATTTATTTTTTTATTTTGAGACACCCTAAAATAAAAGAGAAAGAGACACAGATCTGAACATAAATGCACGTCCTCTGGTGAAATATACAAATCTGATTCTTGAACTTGTGTTATTAAATGTCATACATCAGTGACAAAGGGAGTATCTGCTGTTTCCCAATGATTGCAAGAACTGAAATGTATAGCTTAAATAAAAAAGGTCTGCTAAATAAACTAGACATTACTTCAGATTAGATTAGGCTCATCAGTGTTTTTATTGTAATGCTTAGTGATTTGACCAACCTGTAAGTATGCGTATACCATAAGTATGAGCAGGGTTATTATAGTTAAACTAAAATTAATATTAAAACCATAATAAAGTTACTTGAGTTAAAATTAATGTTAACTGAAATAATATATATATCTATTTTATTTCAGCTACATTTTTTATTTAGTTTAACTTAAAGTACAAAAATAACTAAAACTAATAACTAAAAGGTAGGCCGTTGCTCACCACGGCAAGGGTCTTCGGCGCGCCCGGGCGGCCCCTCGACTTCGTTGACCGTGCCCCGCTCCACCCGGCCCCCCCAACATACAACACCACCAGTGACAAAGGGAGTATTTGATGTCCCAAGGATTGCAAGAGAACGGAAATGTATAGCCTTTAAATAAAAAAGGTCTGCTAATATAAAATAGACATTACTCAGATTGGAGATTAGGGACTCATCAGTGTTTTTATGTAATGCTAGTGATTTGACAACCTGTAGTAGGGCGTTATACATAAGTATGCGCAGGGTTATATAGTTAAACAAAATTAATTATTAAAACCATTAATTAAAGTTACTTGAGTTAAAATTAATGTTAACTGAAATCATTATAGTCTTTTTATTTCAGCTACATTTTTTATTTTAGTTAACTTAAAGTACAAAAATAACTAAAACTATAACTAAAAGGTAATGAAATATTAATGACATTAAAAATTAAATATAAAAATTATGAAAACAACAAAAGGAAAATACTCAAAACTTTAATAAATAAACATTTAATACATAAAAATAAAAGAATAATAAAATTTAATAATAATGAAAAATTAATATATAAATAGTAAGAAAAAAAATGTATACATAAGAGCTCTAAAAAATAAATAAATAAATAAACCCCCCAACTTTATGGACCATATTGACAATAAAACAATGCCAATAAACCCACCACACAAAAAAAGTACTAAAACTTTAACGAGAAATGAAAACATGAATACATAACTTAAAAAATAATAAATAAAATAATAGCAGTTGGGTTGCATTGTGAAAATAATGTTTTTTAAAAAACAAAATAAAGTGAAAAACTATATAGTAGTATACAGAAGTAACACTAGTATGAGCACCAGTAATTTGCCCTAACAAGCATCAGTAATTAGCTCAGAGCTGCCATGTTTAACCCTGCGGTGGGGTTGTACTTCAGATCTGTGGATGTTTGGTACACTGCGTCTCGTGGCATGATGAATACACTGACGCGTCTCTTTGCGGATGTGGCACACTTTTATTCCAGCGAGTCCTTGGCAGTTTTGCAGACACCAAAATGGGAAACTTGAACTGCGTGGCTTTTCTAACAGAGCACGGGTACTTTTTCAAGGATATTTCCTCTTGAAGATGTAAAAAGCCTGTCATTTAAAACGATGAAGCGCACATGATCAGTAAACAGGTGAATTCTTCAAAAACACATGCTATGATTCATCCCTGACACAAAGAGAGGAAAACAACTCGATGAGATGCTGAAAACATCAGCCGTTTGGGAAACACGTTACAAAAATACTCTGAGATGCATGAGTTTAATAATCACCGCATACTGGAAACAGAAACGAAATGGTTCAGGGCTAAAGTTAATACTTCTCACGATTCTCTGACAGCAGTAGTGATGATGCAAGCACTG
>NW_024879334.1:645553-648584 GCF_018340385.1 Cyprinus carpio
TCAGTTAATGAGATCTGTTAATTTAAGATAAGTCTGTGAAACCTAAAATGTTGCTACCATATTTTTTAAAGTAAAGTTCTGGCACCAAGCTGCCCAAAGTTTTTTTTTCCAATCGTGTCAGAAATCAATGCAAGTGTACTGAAATTTGAAATAATATATTTATTATTCATCTGGAAAAAATTATCTAAGTTATTTATTACTATTATTTTATAAATTATATATATATTATTATTATTATTATTAGTATTATTATATTATTTAATTTATAATTTATTTAAATTTAAGAGTAGCGGAAAAGTCTTAATCCTATCAATGCTATTGAACAATGTCCCTATGTAATTTTATGTATTTCAACAACGTGAAAGGACTTGTGAATCCATGTTGTTTGTTTTTTTTGTTGTTTTTTTGTTTTGTTTTTAAGAAAGCGAAATAAATATGTTAACTGAAACATATTATCAAAGGACATTTAGACTTTACATGGCAGTAGCATGAGAAAACGGGGGATTCGATTAAGTCCTTCATTTCTATGTTTAGAAAGAAAATGGAATTAAAAAGAAGGCAATGTTAAGCAGACAGAGTTGCGTGCAAGAATCTGAGAGCTAAATAATTTTTTTTTTGTTTTTGTTTTTTTGGTATTTTTAATACATTTTTTCCGCTTTTATAACAAATGAATATCACCCCATTTGTCAAAATATGTTATAATAGTAAAACAAAAATCATAAATAATGAGATGAGAGGCATTGTGTTTCATGCTTCGCCAAATATATGAATTTATTTGGATAAATAGTTTATATCTAATTTATTTTTCTAACCAAAATAGGATTTGTTCAACGTTCCTTCACGCTTATATTAAAATAAATATAATAATAAATAGGGAAATTGTTCAGAAACATAGTTGCATGCAAAATCTGAGAAACAAAATAATGCATTTTTAAAACAAGAAATTATAATATCCCTTTTTAAAATACCATAAAATACCCATACATACACAAATAAATAAATAATAGCATGATTATAGTTAGGATATGTCTTTAAAACTAACTTGGTTGTACAAGTCATTTCAACTCAAATTACATTAAACCTCGATTAAAAAAAACAAGTTGAATTTCATAAAAATGTAAATTGTTCAACTTATTTTGACGAGTTAATATAAAGTAAAAACATAAGTTGCCATGACTTACTGATCACATAATTTTTTTACAGTGCATCTAATTTGTTTCTCTAAAGAACATGTGATTTGTGCATTTTATTGCATCCATCCAGAGGATCATTAATTATCACAGTAAGTGAGAGACGTCACTCTCAGAGAAGCTCAAAGCAAACACGAGCGAAAGGAATCTCTCTCATGTAACCGTCTGATCTATCTGTGCAGGTGTGCGTCTCCATTCCTCATTCGGTGCGCAATTGATTTAAACAGATTCATTCTTCCACAGTGTATTATTCATAAAGTTGCTCGCTGTGACAGAGCGCAGCCTCGCTTATATGATGACATGTCACTCCCTTCAATTGACCTGAAGTAACATAACGCAGCCCAAGCCATCAGCCGATCCCTGGAGAACGACGGAGAGAGAGATGCACATTAGTTAGCAGCTCATGATGGCTGGAGCGCAGCCAGGGTGCGAGAGAGAGAGAAACGACATGCTGTCTTAGCGCCGGAGCGCAGAGTTCCTGTGAACAGAAGGTGCAGCACCACAGGAGATAGAAAGAAATGGGACGAGAGAGAGAGAGGGAGTCCCGGAGGAAAATTACTGCTCAGAAGTTGCTCTTTCGTGGCTCTGGAGACTCATTTGAATGAAGTGCCACATTTGTCTCAGGTGTTTCTCCTCAGACTCCTTAGAGGAGATTAAAAGAGAAGCATGTTTTGACACAGTAACAGAACAGACCAATTTGGTGTTTGCATAAAGTGATTACGTTTTTTGTGGTGAGAGAATATCTTGTGGCAGAAAATGACAGTTTTAAAGTAGCAGTCTATGGAAGCCAAAGAATAAAAAAGGTAACTTTGAGGTTATATTTCAAAATTCTGACTTTTTACTCGCAATTCTGAGATTATATTTTATAATTTTAATTTTTAAAAAAATAATCAACTCGTCATTATCTCTTTTCCTGCTCAGAATCATGAGTTTATAATCTCACACTTTTTTTCTCAGAATTAACAAACTCGCAATTGTTGAATTAAACTGAGTCATAAAGTCCGAACTAGATATAAACTTGCATTTGCGAGAAAAAAAAGTCAGCAGTGTGAGATAAAATAGGTAAATGTTATGGGTTTAAATAGTAGGATTGTAATTGTGTCCCCTATGATCTGCATATGTGAATATTATATAGACCTATTGTTTAAATCAGATTTATGCTTTTAGTAGGGTAATCATAGCAGGTTTCATTAATAGTCTGTCCGTTTAAACGTCTGCGTTTAGCTTCAAATGGCGTCTTTGACGACAGTATTTTATAAAAATGTTTTGCATTCTGATTCTGACATCCAAAAAAGAATTGTTTTTGTCTTATTCCATGGATTTTACCTGTTTCCCTCGACTTGTTCCCGGTGTTTTTCTGTCACCACAAAACCAAAACAAAAACAGACATTCTGACATGTGATGCACATTTTCAAAGTAGAATAACTGGCTGTAAGTTGTTTTTCTGAGAAATAAGATGTGCACTTAACATGTTTCCTATATTATGGTATTCAGGAAACATTATGGTGTTTTTATGCTTTAGTACAGTCAACAAATGACATACAGCACCTTTAAATGAATGTGGCCCTCAGCTCAGATCAGGGCTATTATAGTTAACTAAAACTAAAACGTTCTTGCGATTTCAAAATTAATGGAAGCCCGTTTGTTCCATTGAATAAAAAATGAAAAAAAAAAAAATTGCAACTTTTTATCTCACAATATTGACTTTTTCCTTGCTAGTTATAAAGTCCCATTCTGAGGGGAAAAAGACTGTTTTCTCAGTGTTGCAAGTTTATATCTCGCAATTCTGCCTTCATAACTCACAATTGCAAAAGAAAAGTCAGAATTATAAGATAAAAAGT
>NW_024879334.1:648604-676274 GCF_018340385.1 Cyprinus carpio
TTTTCAGTTCAGATCAGGGCTATTATGTTAACTAAAACTAAAACGTTCTTGCTACTTTGTTCTGTTCAAATGCTTTTATCTCACTGTTTTTTTACGCACTGCAACTTTGTCCTCACACACACTTTTACCAGATATGTGCTACACCCCTGAGGGAAAAAAAGACTAATGTTTTCTCAGAGCGTAAGTTTATATCTCGCAACTCAGCCCTCATAACTCCGTGCAGTGTCAAACTTATAAAGAATAAAAGTCCTGAAACTCACTTTATTTTCATTATGTAGTTGTGCCTACAGAAATTCAAATACATGTTATCTAAGGACAGCTGGTAATACTAATAATAATAATGACACAATAATAATAAACTTAGTTTTTTCACTGTTAGCTGCTGGAAAACATTTTCATTTTCACCAACTTTATATGTACTAAAATAAGTAAAACTAAAACTGACATGAAATGACTAAAAATGAAATTAAACTTATTTTTTAAAAACACATAAAAACAACAAAATTACAAAAAAAATTAAAGCAGAAAGTATAAAAATAAATTCTAATTATTATATAAACTGTAATAGTATCTCAAACAAACTAAGATATCACACACACACACACACACATACACTACCATTTAAAAGGTTTTTTTTAATACTTAAAAAGTATTCAAGAAAAAAAAAAGCATTGATATCGGCAAGGATGAATTTAATTGGTTAAAAATGAAAAGATGTTACACAATTCTTCTATTTCAAATAAATGCTGTTTTGAATCCTGAAAAATAAAATGTATCACAGTTTTCACAAAAATATTGTGCGGCCCAACTGTTTCCAACATTGATAATAATCAGAAATGTTTCTCGAGCAGCAAATCAGCATATTAGAATGATTTCTGAAGATCATGTGACACTGAAGACTGGAGTAATGATGCTGAAAATACAGCTGCGCATCACAGGAATAAATTACATTTGAAGAGTGATTTAGTTATTTGAAAGTATAATAATATCTTACAATATTTTATATAGATTTTACTATATTATTAGTCAAATAAATGCAGCGTGTAATTAAATGTTGCTATTTTGTAATGTATTCTCCATTGCTAAAAGCCCTACAGCACGACCTTTATTGTCAAAGTTGGGAAATTAACATCCTCCTTCAATTTCTCACAAATGTCACTTCTTGACTAATTTCAGACAGCAGTTGCTCATTCCGATCGGTTAGAAACAGATGCTAAGCTGTGTGTGTTTCATTAGCATCATAGAGCCATACCCCCGAGGACCCGAATCCGTACGGCTGCCAAACTCTCTCCATTTCATAACCTTGCCATACAAGTTGAGAAGATGTAATCCGTGGGATTCAGGTTGTAATGAAGGAAATGTCTCCTGCCAAACACTCCGTATCCCTGAGATATCAGCATCTGAGCGCCACATTGCTGCTCCTCGGATCATTTACCGAGGACCGCTTCAATTGACTGTCACTCGCTGGAAAAGAGCTGTAACCTGCTAATAAAGTGACAAGAGGTGTGGGTTTTTGCCAGAACGGTTCTCCACCCGTCAGCAAGCACTTGATTGGCCTCGGGATGCCTGGAGCACCTCCTGCGTCCTGGCTGCCCGACTTTAACAAGACATCTTTGCACAACACTAAAGCGGTAGTTAAGATGTTTGTAAAAGAACAGCTTAAGAAAATATAATTTCAAAAATATTTTAGAAAACCGTTCTTAAGGAGCAAGAAAATGCAACACCGAATACAGTTTGACGTGAAGGGGCAGTGAATGCAATTATTGGGGACATTAAATAGTTTACATTGAAAAATAGCTACAAAGTATGAGTAAACTCATTGACCGATATAGTAAATAAATTATATATTTACATTATATTAGCAAAACATATTTTTTTTATATTTTAAAATATATATATATCCAGCGAATACAATATATTTTGGACAATATCTAAAAAATCCTTAAAAATTATTTAAAATATATTTAGATAAAGCTCTTTAAAAAATAATTCTAAAATTTTATATTTAGATAAATATAATTAATACAACTATTTAAGCAATACATATTTTTGGCTTAGCTTTTGTATATTTTGAAATGTATTTAATATGTGAATAATATATACTTTTTGAGGAATGCTATATATTGTGGATTACTATATAAAAATATTTTACAATGCAAATATAGCTAGAAATATCCTAAAATAGCTACAAAATATATGGAAAACATAAGCAGACTCATTGAAAATATATTTAATTAAATACGCGAAAATTTATCAGAGCATAGTGGATAAATATTTTGCCATATATGTGAATTTTAAATATATTTTAAAAATATATTTAAAAAAAAATGAAGTGAATCTACAATATTTTGTGTGGGCAATATATAAGTGTATTTATACTTGCAAATATGGCCAAAATAAAATTGACAAAAATGCGAGGAAACATAAATAAAACCAATTGAAAATTATATTTAAATAAATAGATTTAATTATCTTTATTACCCGATATATATTTCATGCACTACTTGCTGGATATTTTGAAATATATTTAAAACTATCCCCCAGAAAAACATATCTGATTTTTTGCTGTATGGGTTTACAACATGAGAGTGAGTAAATAATGTAGCTTACACATCTGCCTCGTGGAAAAACACATCCAAAAACATCCAAAAAATGGCTTTTGTCTTACGGACAAATGTGAAGTAAATTGCTCTTGAGGGATTCAGTAAATCTGGCTCTTAGTTCCATGTCCTTGCTGTTTTTTTGGCAGCTCGCTGCCGTCAGGCCAGAGGGACACAGCCTGTCTGTGCCGCACATTGATGGGATGTCGGCAGGGGCCAAAGTCTCTGTGTATTCAAATAAACACTCTGCTTCCAGTTTGCAGATATTAAGCGGTCTGACCGGCCATGTAAAGTGACCAACCAGTTTCTTTTAGGGTTGTTATTCAAAATGCATCATAATAGACCAGAAATAATGTACAGTGCATGACAGTTTGCTCTCTGTACAAAGAGAAAAGAGTTGAAATGTGTTTGTGTAGATCCTGGTTATTATTGTTATCTAAAACTGAAACCAATAAATAAATAAATAAATAAATAAACATTTGCATTACTTGAAATAAAATAAATATTAACTGAAACTGAAAAACCAAAAAAAGGCAAAAGTGTCCATGTTTCTCATTTTAATTTAGTTTAAGTTGAATGTACTAAAATAACCGAAAATAAATAAATTATATAGATATATTTTTAAAACTAAAACAGATGACAAAAACACAAAACTTTAGCAAAAAAAAGTAAAAGAGAAAATAAAATATAAAAATTACTTTAAAATATTAACCAAAATTATAACAGTATTTCAAAACAATACAAAAAAACATTTTCATTACTTGAAATGAAATAGATATTAACTGAAACTGAAAATAAAATATTAAAAAAACGTACATTACAGTACGTAGTTGCCAAGGCAACAGTTCTCATTTTTGTTTAGTAGTTAAAGTACTAAACTAAATACAGCTAAATAAACAATTCAATTAAATGCGATAATATTAACTAAAACTAAACAAGCTAAACAAAAATGACAAAAATACACAACAAATCACTAGAACTTTGACTAAAATAAAAGTCTCTGTGATAGCTGTTGTTAATGCTCATGCTGGTATTTACATTACTGATGCAAATCTAATGTGACTCAGGCCCAAAAATATGAGACCTACAGGATATGTGGATGAAAACAAACTCTAACAAA
Organism: Cyprinus carpio; assembly: GCF_018340385.1. Lineage (NCBI taxonomy): Eukaryota > Metazoa > Chordata > Actinopteri > Cypriniformes > Cyprinidae > Cyprinus > Cyprinus carpio. Next base: position 652,325 of record NW_024879334.1, read on the forward strand.
ATTCAGACAAACTCATTCAATCAAATCAAACGTCAAAACAACCTAATAATGAAATTCCAGCAGGCCGCTTTCAGAAAAGCCTCACAAATGTTTCTCAAACGCACCCAGAGGAGCAGATGAGCGATTCAGCATTTCAGCAAATTAAAGAACTATTTACAGATGCAAATTCAATATCCGTCAATGTCTCCGAGAGGATTTTACAATATTATCATCAGCTGATGCTTTAAATGAGCCATGGGTGGGGATGGGGGATCGGCCTGATTATTCATGCAACATTTGGCAATAATGAGAAAGAGACTTTCCTCGATGCTCCTCAGCCATACTGGGGAGATTTCAAGCTCGGCGGTAGATCCATAAACCTGACTTGATATTAAATTATAAGGATATTAAAACTCCCTGGGGTAAAGCACGAGGCCGTCCGAAGGAGGGCTGGGAGATTTTAATAAGAGTAAAATATTATCTTGGACATTTGTAATAAAGGGAGAGTGCTGTACTTTCTTTCTGTTCTATATTCATTCATTTCAAGAATTTTATTACCGCTTGGCTACCCATTTACTGTGTTTTCCTCATTAGCTGTAGCTATGCCATCGTCAAGTCAGATATGCGCTGCGTGTCAGGAACCATTAGCCATCGGGTGTTGCATATGAATATCTGAACATTATAGAGACTATCATAACCACAGGTTCACTCTTTATATCTACTCTACATTTTGGGACAGATGTGCTTTAACTGTGACGAAAATAGTCACAGTGCAAAGAATCTTAAAGAAAATGAAGCCTAAGAATCAATGAACAAAAACAGAAAGATTTGTAGGCTCGCGAAACTAGTTTTGTTTGCTCATAAAACAATGTTGAGAATTGATTCATAAGGAATGACTCCAGTGAATCAATGACTCATTCATAACACAAAAATGACTCACATGTCACCATCTGCCAGCATAGCTACTGTACGCACGGTGCTTCCACCTGTAAACATGCATATTGCAATAACTGATAATAAGACTTGATTCAGTTGGAGGAATCCACTCCACTACACAGATAGATGACTCACTTGTCACCACCTCGCGACATAACTACTGTAACCTGCAGAAAGAGTCACTTCATGAATAGTGAATGGATATAAACGAATCTTTTGGCTGGAGAAACACCAAGCGTCTCTCTCTCATAAGCATTATTGTTTTACTCTATGTGAATTTGTAAACATGCACATTTTAATAAAAGGGTATTAAGGTTTGATCTGGTTCAAGAATGACATTGTTAGTTGAGATCGGCGAATCAATGACTCCACTCAGAGAACACAAAAGACCTACACTCACAGTATACAACTTGCAGAAAGAATCACTGAATGAGTGATGAACCTTTTTAACCTAAGCGCACTTGATATAACTGAGTCAATGAATCAATGGTTTGTTTAAAACACAAAAGACTCACACTCACGGTAATAAAATCAAAGAGAAAGTAAACTGGAATGATGAATGAATCTAAGTTAATCTTTTTGAATATATACTACTTGATATAACTAAATCAGTGAATCAATGAATCAACCAAAACACAAAAAAGACTTCATACACTCACAGTATGCTTAATATGCAGAAAAGATCACTGAAGAATTGAATCAATCTAAATGAATCTTTATAAAACTAAACAACTTGATATAACTGAGTCAATGAATCAATGACTCACTCAAAACACAAAAGACTCACACTCAATCTTATGTAACAGAAGAGTCACTGAATGAGTGAATTAATCTAAATGAACCTTTTGAAGTATAGCGACTTGATATAACTGAGTCAGTGATATTGTCTCATTCAAAAGACAAAGACTCACACAAATTGTATGTAACCTGCAAAAGATTCACTGAATAAGGTGGGTAATCTAAATGAACCTTTTGAATATAAACAACTTGAATATGACTAAGGACAATTAATTAATCGACTCACTCCAAAACCCAAAAGACTCAGTCATAGTATGTAACCTGCAGAAATTAATCACTGAATGAGTTAATTAATCTTAATGAATCTTTTTAACCTAAGCGACTTGATAGAAACTACCAGGTCAATTAATCAATGAGTTGTTCAAAACACAAAAAGACTCCACACTCACAGTATGTAACCTGCAGAAAGAGTCACTGAATGAGTGAGTGAATCAATCTAAATGAATCTTTTATAAAACTAAATGACTTGATATAACTGTCAGAAACAATGAATCAATGACTCACTCAAAACACAAAAGACTCACACTCACAGTATGTAACCACTAGAAAGAGTCACTGAATGAGTAAATCAATCTGAAATGAATCTTATAAAACTAAATGACTTATATAACCGTCCAATGAATCAATGACTCACTCAAACACACAAAGACTCACACCTAGTATATGCTTAACCTGCAAAAAGAGTCACTGAATGACTGAATGAATCTTAATGAATCTTTTTTAACCTAAACTTATTTGACAGTAAGCTGAGTCCAGTGAATCAATGAGTTTGTTGAAAACACAAAGACTCCACACTCACAGTATGTAAACCTGCAGAAAGAGTCACTGAACGAGGTGGAATTAATCCTAAATGAACCTTTTTTGAAACTAAACTGACTTGATGTAACTTAGTCCAATTAATTATTTGTCTCTATTCAAAACACAAAAAGACTCACACAAACTGTGTATGTAACCTGCAAAAAAGATTCACTGAATGGGTGAATTAAATCTAAATGAACCTTTTGAATACAAACAACTTGATATGACTGGAGACAAATGAATTAATGACTCACTAAAACACACAAAAGACTCACACTCACAGTATGTAACCTGCAGAAAGAGTCACTGAAAGAGGTAAATTAATCTAAATGAACCTTTTTTTGAATATAAATCCACTTGATATAGAAGCTGAGACAATTAATTAATGGAACTCAACTCAAAACCCAAAAAGACTCAGGTCATAGTATACTTAACCTGCAGAAAAAGTCACTGAATGAGTGAAGTAATCTAAATGAATCTTTTTGAACTTGAGGGAATTTATCTAAAACAGCTCCAATATAGACTTGGACGCCAACTACTAATTTCGATTAACTCTATAGAGTTACAGGTCTATATACATCCTCCCATGAGACGCTGTTGGATTTATCTATTGATTACAAGACTCTTGCTCTGATTGATTCACCCTTGCTGTTACTAATGCAGGTACTTAGTCCCATTGGTTTTGTAATCCGGACACTATCATTCATCAGGTGCAAACAGAGGCTCCCCTGTCGCCTTCATGACTGATAACGCCAGTAAAAGATGGAGGCCGAGATTATCGTATGTGTCAAATCTAATGCTGTCGTGAGGATAAACCTGCCCGCGCTACAACACTGGTGTCTTTATCAGATGTGTGTGTGCTGTTCTGTGTGAGGGGGAAATAAATGAGGCGCGCGGCATGGACTTTGCTGAGGTGTGAGGAATTAGGCCCGAAATGAATCTGATTTGCAATAAATCCTCATCATCTGTTCCCAGATAAGCTTGGAACAAAAGAACCTGCCGGCTTGCTGGTGGCAAAATGTGCTCCGGTGACCCAAAGGAATAGCGATTGGTTTTTCTGCACATTTTTCCCCTGCTAAACGCGCGTTCCCCTGAAGCGCCAGGGTCACTGGGGACCAACAATCGCTGTAGGCAAAACCAGATAAACTACCATTGATCCGCTGCCTTCATCCTGACAGGAAAAATAAATTGATGTAATATGCATTTCTTGCTATCAAATTCTATTAAAATTGCCTCTTTGAGAAGCAGTATCAATTTTGGATGAGGCATCCTCGGCTAAATATAATTGGGTTCTCACCGATTGATTGGGAAAAGCTGAGCTGGTTTTATGGCTAATGGCTATGTAATTTCATGCTGAGGTGTGCTTTTTGTAATCAAAATACTGCGTATGCTAATGATTTTAGTTTTTTTGTTTTTTCTGGAAAGCTTCAATGCAATGATAAGATGAAAATATCCCTGCATCAGCAAAGTGCATTTTGGTTTGGAAATAATTCAATAATTTCCATGTCCTATTTCCTATAACGAAGCCAGCATCATTATTTATTTTTTTTTACTTCATGGCTTTTTTAAGTGTATTTAGGTGAGGGCGGAAATCAAAGCGTATATCTTTGTTTTTGTCTGTAGAGAATTGAATCCGTTCTAATATCTGAGCGCTAACAATCACATTTAATGCATTAAACACCAAATAGCACATTTTGTTTATTCCTCTGTGTGTGGAAATATTTAGAGTATTAATGATCAAATGCTTCATTATAAATGCAAGCAGGTTACAGTCGAATGAAGAAGATGGTGGGAGAGAAAATAGCACAGGGGGGAAAGATGTTATTTTGTGAGGACTGGATGAAATATTAGATACTTTCTCTTCAAAAGATTACCTGTCTCATGACACAGACTCTGTAAAAATAGAGACAAGGGGCATTTTGTTAATGTTTCAGTCTTCTTCCCAAGAAAACTTTGAATCGATTGAGAATGGCCTTAATACCAGGCCTCTCTGCTCTCCTGCTTTACATGTAATCACAAACCTTAATCAGGTGATTGACAAATATCTAACATATACTACCTTCCACCTAGAAACTCTTTTCTATGACTTTGGAACGCGATGTACATTTGAAATACCAGTGGTCTGAATGAGTGTGTTGACCAATTTTATAATTATTATGTGCTTTGGTTTTTCTCTTCTCTAACAAACTTAATGCTAACAAAACGAAGAGCAAGAATATAATACAGAAAAAAAGAAAGTATTTAAAATCGAACAAAAAGACAAGACTGTGCACTTGACGGATGTAATGAGGGAAAGAACTGCACTCCCATAAAGCATTGCTAATGACAATCAGTTAAAAAACAATGGTGAAATATAAAACTAATCATTAAAAAGTTATTAATTGTATCTATATAAACTGTATATAAATCTCTTATTGCATAAAATGTACTTGATTACATATTTTTGATTAGTGGGAGATTTCTCGCAGAATCATAGGTAATGTAGTTTTTCACAAATTCAGCTGTGAAACCACATTATTTTACAAAAAGTTGAACAGATTCAAAACAGATGGCTTCAACAATGCGATACCATCTATTATTAACCTTGGAGCTCACAGCAGGTCTGTTTTTAATGGTTTATAAGTAATCAGTAAAAATAAATTACCCTGTGGACAAATGAAAGGAATTTCTTTTACTCCAATTTTTACTTCCGTGCTCTATAGTTTATTATTCTTGCATTGCAATTACAGGAAATGTAATTTAGTCGCACAAGTCTGTTTCCTCATCAAAAGGCTAAATGAGGAGTATTTTCTGGCAAGTGTTTTTCTTCAGTGAGCTCTTCAGAACTACTTTTCTGCAATCAGGTGTTGCATTTCTTAAACAATTAAGAAAGGAGATGAGCATTAGTAGGTATGTTTACATGCAATCATTTTTGTCAATTGCAATGAATCCAGTCCGATTTCACATTCTGAAAGTTCTGTTTATATGGACACTAAATTTCGATTCACATATTTGTTAGCATGTGCATTACGTGTGTATTACAAACAAAACCCAAACCAGTCGCCAAATTCAGAACCAAGAGAAAGTCAATAATGAGCAATAATGCAACCGCACATATAATTGTGTTTTGCCTTGCTGACATAAAAGTATTATCAGCCAGAAGACCTTTTTTAGCAAATATTTAATACATATTCAATATCATCCGCTGACCAGTTCATATTAAAAAGCATGACATAAAACATATGTAAATAGATACATTGTGCATTGCCTACTGTATATATGCACAAGGTATTTTTGAACCCGATTGAGAAAATAGTCTAATTTAAGCATTTACATGCATAATTTTTTTTCTTATTGATCAAATTATTTCGGGTCTATACCATACCTTTCAGTCTGAGCTCAACTGGATCGATTGAGGTGTTTCAGTGCATCAATCAGATTACAAGCAGATTATTTAGTTGTATGTAAGCGTATGCTACTGTCTTCCTTTCAGGTCAACTTCTATCAGTTTGAAGAGAATCTTACTGAGTTACCTGAATAATTTTAAGGAAGCCTCAAGCAGTATGATGCACTTGCAATGTGTTGTCTCAGAGGTTTCTCCTAAAATTCCTATAGAGAAATAAAAACAGATGAGACAACTGACACAGTAAGGCAGTTTAAGTCCTGCTCCATTATCGATTAAACCACAAGTGAGGGTTTGCTTTGTTGATGGAGGCATTATGGGGCCATTAAAGAGGCTTTTTAAGCTGCCCATGAAAGAGCACTGAGGTTTTATGAGCATGCATTTGTCTCCCAACTATACAAAGCAGCTCTCTGTCTTAAAAGTCATTGAGGTGGGATGCTAAGATCCGGCCCAGCAGAAGCTTCTCACCAGCACAGGAACAATGTCAGCAGCATTGGCTCATCGACATCCTGTAGAAACCCAGACATGCTCCTCTCTCTCAGCACACCTCTGGAAACCCAAAAGAGCTCTTACAAAGGCGTGGTGGCAGTGAGAATGATTGAGGTGACGGTGTAATTTTTTGAGAGACGGTTTCATTACCTCTTTGGAGTGATTTCTGCACCTTGAAATGAGTGAACGCCGCTGGTATTATGACTCCGGTTTCTACCTTGTAATGCGATTTAATATCAAGGATGTTTTAATTTCCCAAACTATGTGCTAATTGAAAAGCTTAAGCATGTACTGTAAATTATTCAGTGTTAACATTATTTATCATCTCATAATTTGATGTAGAGATACTTAGCAAAAACATCATTGAAATGTTGACATTCTAGAAGTAGCCCGAACATTATGGCAATTTGTTTAACATTGGATCTCTTTCATCCAAGTGGCCTATCAACTTCTGACTTGCCATATAGCGTTTAGGATGGGAATATGATATATATAGAGAGAGTCCTAGAACACGGAAGTTAACATTTGTGCATTTGTAAACTGCTTTTTGACTGAGTTGTTTGTTAAATGTCTGAAATAAGGTCTATTTTTCCAGAACACATCAGTAATGTCATCCCTGCAGCGCTCTGTTTATCATATGCTTTATTTCTGTTATGGCAGGATTTCTGCAAGCTTTATGAAGGTAAATTTAAGGTATTTTAAGAGCTTTAAGACCAATTAAAAAAGATTTAAGGAATAAATAACTTTTTTATGAGAAATGTATCAAAATTAAATGAATTTGTGATTAAAAAAAAGACATATCTGCATGGTCAAATCAACTTTTCAACAGTTTTCACACCCCATTGACACATATTTAAATTTTATTTTTATTTTTTTTAGATAAACTCACTCATTTTTTCACTAAATTTTTCAAAAACTTAATGTCTTCATTTTGCATCTCAAGTAAATTTATCTTGATTTAAGAATGTTTCGATTTTATTTATTGTTTCATTTTTGTAGTGCATGCAACATTTATTGCCATGATTGACTTTGTAAATTTAAGACTTTCTGCTCCAGTTTAAGATCTTTTTTTGCCTTAATTTGTATTTAAGGCATTTTTATGACATTGTATGGAATCTGTCTGTAGAAACAGTGACCCAGGGTTATCATAGTTAAAAGCACATTTTCATTACTTGAAATAAAATGCACATAAACTTTATTAACGTGATTTTAAAAAAGTATATAAAAACTTTATATCAGGAATTTGCCATTGCAACATTTCTCATTTTCATTTAGTTTAACTTGATGTACTAAAATAACTATAATAAGAAGAAAATATGCTTTAAAAAATAAAGTTTTATATTTAAAATTAAATAAAACTATGTTTTTTAACTGTAATTACAATGAAAATAAACAAACATTCAAATAATAAAATATTAATAATAATAATAAAAAAAACTAAAAGTATCTCAGTGAAACTTAAATAACACTGCTGTGATACACCTCCAACAAACCTCCAAAGAATAAATCTCTGCATTTGTAAACGGAGCATAAAACGAGACGCACCTCGGGCGGTTGGTACTATATGTGTGTTCTGTGTCTATAACCTCTTGATATTTATTGTTAATTGGATGCGTTTGTCGTGCACTCATCCCCTGCACTACAGCGATCACACGCTCTTCTGAAGCTCTGGGAAAACACAGCTGACCTTTTCCTCCTGCCCACCTGCTGGAAGCTCAACCAGAGACACTGCTCGTCTGGATGTTCTTCATGCATGGAATCACAATATCAGTACCTTGACTCCAGCCATAATTTCTAGTCCCATTGCTGTATAAGTAGGCGTTTAGTATGGGGTGCGTTGCAGATTTTGCTCCATGCATATTGTTTCCTTCATGTCATGTCGACAGGTCTGTATTTACGAGCACATATCATAATTATCATGCTCGTGTGCCCAAACTACATTCTTAGAATGATGAAATACATCAATCATAAAAGACAGATCCTTTGCTCTTCATTTTGTGCTTCCAAGTGCTAAACATTTTTTTAAGTAAATATGAAATTGCCCGGCGAGTCATTTATTCTGACCCAAATCACTTGAAAACACGTCACATCCCAATCTTCTGAACTTTTAAATATGAACTTCCCTGTAGGACTTGAAAGCAGCATACATGTCATAGACCTCTAAACCATTCACCTTAAGATTTCATGAATATCTAAAACACATCAAAATTCTTTTTTTGTTGTTGTTGTAGTCAAAAGGCTGATGAAAGAAAATGACTACATTTGGAATTGCACACTACCATACTGCTTGTACTATTTCTGCTGTATTTAATAATTATAACTTTCACAGTACGCAATTGCTCAGTATGTATTTGCCCAGTGATAATTTTACTATAATTATATATATATGCTGTATCAAAATGCTCTATCAACCATCTAAACCAAGTGTTGAATATGTGGGATTGAGGCTTGTTTCTGATATCATTAACTATCTGTTTCATGCAGCGGTATCTCTGAATGACATTCACACAAGTCCTGTTTGTCAATCATTTGATTGACAGCTCTTTTGACCTATAGCGTCCCTGCTGTGCCCTTTGGGGGCGGCGGCTTAGACAGGTGAGAAGGAGAGAAGATGCACAGCTGCTGCTGTGTCTGTTCGTGTGTGGGATGTTAATGAATCCAGTTAGGTTCAGATAGAAGTTCATATTATTCAGATATTCTTTCGGGGTGTGGGATTTAAATTTCCAGTTTTCCAGTTGTGAGTAACATTGTGTAGAGGTTACCATAACGTTCCTGGAAGTGTTCTCTTACCTTCTGCATTTAAATTCTCAGAATGTTGGTTTGTACTGTTTGGAATAGGTTTTGAGTATTTTTAAAATAACAGCGGTCTATGATATAAAGTAGTCGTGTCGTTATCGATGGTGATCGTCTCGTCATTATTACGAATTTTTAAGTTTTTAATTGATTATTAACAGTATTCTACAAACCCTCCAGAGTTCCCTCACCATTTGGTTGATACTGATCCAAGCTATACCATCCATATAATATTTGGGCATTAGACGTAGTGGTGCGGAAATATTACCAGGGTGTTCTTTTAATGTACGGTATTGACCACTAAAAGAAATCTTTATAAAATATTGAAAAATATGTTTTTTAAATTATTTTGAAATTATATTTCATAGTACAATGTCCTCATATATTATACGTGTCAATATTTATTTAAAGACTTTCAGAGTATAGGGTGATAAAGATATAACTAACAACATTATTTTTTTGTATTGCCATAAATTGCTTAATATATATATATATTATTTAATTTATTTAATTGAGTTTTATTTATTTATTTATTTATTTTAAAAACTTTCACTGATGAATTAACATTATTTTTGCAAGAGCTTTACTTTGTTAATATATATAGTAATGTTAATAAATGCTTTGAATGTTCCATGCTAAGTGGACTGTGTGTGATGATGAAGTGATGATGATGTGTGTGTGTGTGTGTGTGTGTGTGTGTGTGTGTGTGTGTGTGTGTGTGTGTCTCTCGTGTTGTGTGTGTGTGTGTGTGTGTGTGTGTTTGCTTTGAGATCCAGCACGCGGTGTCAGACTCACCAGCATCTGACTCTGTGGATTTGTGTCTATTGTTGCGGCGGTGGTGGGGCTGGCAGTTGCTGCTTTATCCAGAAGCAGCAACCACACTGCAACCTCCTCCTGATGACAGACTCCTCCTGACACCAGGCCTCTCTCTCGGTCTCTCTGACAGCATCTCTTTCTCTCACAGCTCCAGCAGCCTCCATTGAGACCTGCTTTCGCGCACCATCAAACCCGTCAGTGCTGAGGCACAGATACTCCTCTATACACACACTGCTGAGAGTCTTTCCATGGTACACACACACACACACACACACACACACACACACAGACATTACACATAGGGCGGTGGTCTATCTTCTACTCATCAGGGCTGTGTTGTTTGTTCAAAAAATACAGTGACGCTGTGTTTATTTGTTCAAAAATACAGTAAAACTTGTGAAATATTTTTACAATTTTGTGATTTTCTGTTTTATTTATTTTTTTTTTATTGTTTGATGTTATTTTAGGAATCATTACTCTAGTCTTGCTTAATATGCTGATTTGGTGTAACTTTTCTTATTATTATCAATGTTGAAAACAGTTGTGCTGCTTCATATATATATAGTTCATGTTGACTTTTGTGTGTGTGTGTGTGTGTGTGATGATGATGTGTGTGTGTGTGTGTGTGTGTGTGTGTGTGTGTGTGTGTGTGTGTGTGTGTGTGTGTGTGAAATTAATTTTGCAGTAGAATGTGTGTGTGTGTGTGTGTGTGTGTGTGTAGTGTGTGGATGTGTGTGTGTGTGTGTGTGCGTGGTGTGTGTGCGTGCGTGTGTGTGTGTGTGTGTGTGTGTGTGTGTGTGTGTGTGTGTGTGTGTGTGTGTTAGTGCTGTGAAGAAGCTCTGTCAGCACAGATGTGGGCATAGGCCCTAAGGTGTGCAGCACACACCCCCCATTTCCCCTAGATACACACACACACACAAGGTACACACACAAACACCTGAATGTCCCCTCCCAATGGCACACACACTACCCATGGAGTCCAGCTCACTTTTACCATGTGTCACGAAAAACAGACTTCATGTACGGCTGGGCAACATATGTTCTTTCTGTCTCTCTTTCTCTCACTCTCTCTCTCTCTCTGTGGCTCAGTGTCTGTTTTTCCCCCCAAAGGCTCTGTAAGCATTCATGTATCACTGGCTTTGGCAAACTGCTAAACACACAAACACACACACTGTCCCCTCAAACTCTCACACACACATGCATCTCACCTTCATGGTTTTTGTCTGTTTTTAAGTGTGACCATCTATCTATCTATCTATCTATCTATCTATCTATCTATCTATCTATCTATCTATCTGTCTATCTAGCAGAATATATGTGCAACATGGTGAATCTGTTGACCAAAAAAAAAAAATAAATAAAATAAAAACTGTGGATGGACAACAATAATAGGAAATAATAATATCATGCTATATTTCTGATTTGGTGTTGATAAAGTGGCACTTGAGGCATATTGTTGAGACCGTGGGTATACATAATACAAAAAATGCTGCTTTTTCTGAAGAACTAGTTAATAAAATTATTTGTGGAAGCACATAAAGGTTCAGACGATGGCGTCAGAGCCTTTTAAATGAGCTTTTGTCATACTGACACTTCCTGACTATGTAACAGATCGTATGAAGTGATCAGCGTGTTGCTTTTCTGCCGTTTGACTTTCTGTTTCTGTTATTATTGTTCTCTTTATCTCTGTGCAGAGCGGCACATCATACCGTCGTCTGACAGCACGCTTGTTGCTACGGGAAACCTCTCATTAAAACGTCTTGACGATCACAGATGATACAGTAAACATGACTGAGACTTAGAGAAAGACTCTAGAGTCTGGAAGATTCTGTAGCGTCACACCGTTTGCTTCTCTCCAGGACTTTCAGATGATTTTGTCTGACCCCCTCGGAGAAGAGCGCCGTCCGGACATGCAGAGGGAAATTCAGCAGATTCACAGAAGCTCTAAAAATTCTGGAGTGAAAATAGGAAATGGAAAAACGACAGGCTGTGTGTGAGATGGGATGCACACAGGGTTATAGATGGAAGAGGAATGGGATTTGATTGCTTGTGCATGAGAACAAAAAAAAAAAAATCAAATGGCTGAACTTCGTGATTTTTTTAAAAGTAGAATTGTTTATTTATGAATAAATTTATACATGCTTTCCTATGTTTTGCTTTTGCGCTAGAACTTATTTTGCTTAAAGTGATATTCCAAATTAAAGGAAATGTGTATGCATAATATTTACAATGCTGATTTTATTTTATTTTTTTAAGAAATGAATGCTTTTATTCGTCAAGGATGCATTTAATTGATCAAAAGTGACAGTAAATACATGTATAATGTTACAAAATGTTTCTCTGTCAAATATATACTGTTCTTTCAGTAACACTTTATTTTAAGGATCAAATTTTAGCTATTAATTAGTTGCTTATTAGCATGCATATTACTAGCATATTGGCTGTTTATTAGTACTTATAAAGCACTTATTCTGCATGATCATATTTTAGATCCCTTAATCCTAAGCCCTGTACCTAAACTTAACAACTACCTTACTAATTATTAATAAGCAGCAAATTAGGAGTTTGTTTAGGGAAAGCTTGAAAAGTGCATATTTGTTCCCTAATCTAAAGTGTTTACGAACTTTCTATTCTTCAAAGAATAATGGTAAAATAAGATGCATCACAGTTTCCTCAAATATATGAAGCAGCACAACTGTTTTCAACATTGATAATAATCAGAAATGTTTCTTGAGCAGCAAATCATCATATTTTCATGATTTCTGAAGATCATGTGACACTGAAGACTGGAGAAATTATGCTGAAAATTCAGTTGTGCATCACAGAAATAAATTAAATTTTTCAATATATTCACATAGAAAACACTTATTTTAAATAGTAATAATATTTCACATTTTTACTGTATTTTTGATCAAATAAATGCATCTTCAGTGAGCAGAAGAGACTTCTTTCAAAAACTTTTGACAGAAATGTACTCATTATTCATGCTGAAAAGTATAAGTATTTTGATTAGAATATCACATCATTTGCTTAACAAAATTCTAACATTAAATACTGTGAACAGTTCACTGTAGATAATTATTTTGTTAAAATAGTGCATCACTCACTTAGCAATTCCATTGTTTGCTTAGCATCATAATAAGGTCGAACTCTATTGCAGTCAGCTGTGATTCTCATGTGCTACATGTGGGTTGTTGCCTATGTAGAGTGTTGGAAATGAGTCACATATAGCATTCAGTGACAGTGCGGTGTGTTAGTAGCCTGTGCGGACAGCAGACACCGAAGCAGCTCACTAGGGTTTGGAACAAAGGATAGAAGTGACAGAATGAGAAGGTGTGATTATTCTAAAGGTTACACAGCCCTAAGTGATCAGAGCCAGTCAGACAGGGATCGTGTGCAGCAGTCGGCCGGTCACTATTGATCAAACACATTGTCATTACTTGCTGTAGGTCAGCCTTGTGCTATTTTTGCGAGGCTGTAATTTTTTCTCTGTTTTTATTCTCGTCACTTGCTCGAGTTGGTGTTTCAGCCCTCTGGGGGATGTGTAATGATACAGACAGGGAGATAAAGCTTCACCTGATGATGGTACTGAGGGGTTGCTTTGGTCGGGTCGCGTCGTACTCTGCGTGTGGTGCGCAGCTGGTCACCCGCTGTCATTAGCACTCTGAGATCAAAGGAACAATTCTGCTGTTCTAGAACATCACATCGCACGTTAAGCACAACCAATCCATGAGTTATAGGAGCCTAACATTTCAATATATATTGTACATATATAATATTTACTACATTTTTGTAACATTTAGTTGCCAAATTGCGTAATGTATGTATATATATATATATATATATATATATATATATAACATTTTTCAATATTTAATTTGTAAATATACTTAATATACAAAATATTAAATATTGCTTTTTATAAAAAGTAGATATTGCTTGCAATATTATATAAAAAATGTTTTTAACAAGTATTCAATATTTTGTAAGTTTATGTGGTAAATAACAATAAATAATAGTAAAAAAATATTATAACGAATATCATATACTGTTTTTAAAAATAATGTATATTTATAAATGATTATATGTTTATTTCATTTTTAATATTTCAAACAATATTTAATATTTTGTAAATATATATAATGTTTTAAATATATTTAAAATAATGCGTATATACTACTAAATAAGCTATTACAAATGCATTTTTTATTCTTATTATATTATTGTTTTATTTGTTTTAATATAATATTTTGTACATATAATATTATATAGATAGATAGATAGATAGATTATTAAATTATATATATGTTATTAAAACATTAATAAAATATATTACAATATTTGTTATATATGCAAAATATTAAATGTTGTTTAAAATACATAATGTTACTATTTTGTAAATGTATATTTACAGTATATTCAATATTGCTTAAAAATGTGTGTACATATACAGTATGTGTGTATGTGTGTATATTTAATCCTAGTTCTAGCATCCTGTTTGTTTCCTCAGTTCAATTTCGGTGCTAATCCAGGAATTTCATTTAAAGGCTTTCTCAGTGGCACTGGTAATGATACAGGCCTGCAGCACATACAGACACAGACAGACTGACAGCGCGGGCATGAAGCCCAGCATCACCAGAGGGCAGCTAACACAAAAAAAAGATTAGAAATGCTGCACACTCAGACTGTTTGTGTGTGTGTGTGTGTGTGTGTGAGAGAGAGAGAGAGAGAGAGAGAGAGAGCAGCCTGAATGAAATGAATGGAGGAGCCCACGGTGCTGGAGAGGGAAGATCTGCTGTAATATCACGTAGGCTCTGGGTGTTTTTGCCCAGAGATATTTATATTTAAAATAAAACTGAATACACAGTATAATAACAAAAGATGATTCAAAGCTATAAATAAATACAATATGATTATATAAATAAAACTACACAAATAAAACAACACAGGTTGGAGTTCAAGGATTACTCAAATTAATACTAAAAATTAAAATACATTGAAGCTAAATAAAAATATTGAAACAAGCTAAAATTATAAAAGAACAAAAAAATACTCAAATTACACTGAAAAAATGCCATAAATAGTGTTACAATTATGCAAACATTTCAAACAGCAATATACTATTGTCTCATTAAGTTGCATCTGAATAGAGTTCTCATCTTGGCTATACATATACATATCAAGTTTGTGTAAAAATTAAAAAATGCCATAATTTTAATTTTGTTGCATTTGTGGGATACAGTATCTCATGCATACATACATTTCGACATATATCCATAAAATCATCTAGGTATTTCAGACAGTTTTGCATATGCTGTACTAATCACAGTATTATTATTACTACTGAATATAGGAGAAATAGAATGCATTGTAGAGTTGTTTTATTAATTTGCTGTTTTATTTAATTTTGCTTGTTTTTATTATTTTATGCATTCATTCATTTTGTCAGCTTTGCTAAGATAAGCATCCACTGTGCTGTTGCTTGGATTGCAAGTGATCAAATGCATGATATTCAGATTAATGCGAAAAAGTATCGCGAATAAAAAATAGCAATGTGCTAAAAACAAAACCCACATCATGTGAAAGCATGAGTTCTGCACATGCAAAACGCTTCTCTCGAAACTAAGGCTTCTCTTTCTCGGTTATAATGTGTGTCAGCTGCAGCATCTGCTGCTACGAGGTTAAAATCTCTGCCCTTCAGTCAGAAGTTATGAAGATCTCGGGTGTAAATCAAGCGCATCATCCTTCCCAGCATGCATGTGGAATGACAAGATGTTTCTCAGCCCTCTCTCTCGTGTGTTTAAAGAGCAGCGTGTGTCAGGTGTCTGCAGCTGCTCTCTCTGTTGTTTCAGCGCGTCTACAGTCGTTTGAGGAGATCTCCTGCCGCAGTGTGCGCGTGAGGGGGTCGCGATAGGTCAAGAGCTCTTTTGCATTTTAATCAACTGCTTGCCAATTAACAGCTCTGTGTAAGTTTGTCTGCATGGTGTAATTTATTTAGCCCGTGGCTCACTTCTGACAGGAGCATTTGTTTACGGAACCCTTTTTTTTTCAACTTACAGCTGAAGTGTTTGTTTGCAAACAAGCTGCACTATTGCTGTACGATCGTACCGTATTAGTTCACAAACGTTCAAACCTGAAAACAACTTCCAGATCCATGTTTTTTCTCCAATCCCAAAACTCCCATTGTGTATTAGTTCACTAAATATTTGCGCACTACAAGATTGTTTAATGTTTTTAAATGAAGTCTCTTCTTCTCACAGAGGGTGCATTTATTTGGTCAAAAACACAGTAAAAACATTACAATTGTTTTTACTGTGTTACTACAAAAAAGAGCTGTTTTCTATGTGAATCTCTGTTAAACTGTAATTTATTTCTGTGATGCGCAGCTGAATTTTCAGCATCGTTACTCCAGTCTTCAGTGTCACATGATCTTCAGAAATCATTCTAATATGATGATTTGCTGCTCAAGAAACATTTCTGATTATTATCAATGTTGAAAACAGTTGTGCTGATGAATATATTTGTGGAAACTGGGATACACTACCATCCAAAAGTTTTTTGAAGTCAGTAGGGTCTTTTTTTAAAGAAATTTATACTTGTATTCAAAAAGGATGCATTAAATTAATCAAAAGTGACAGTCAAGACATTTATAATGGTGCAAAAGATTTTTATTTAAAATAAATGCTGTTCTTTTGAACTTTCTGTTCATCTGTGAACCCTGAAAAAATAAAATGTATCACAGTTTCTTTTATCTTACCCCATCAAAAATATAGTGTATTTGATTGATAATAATCAGAAATGTTTCTTGAGCAGCAAATCATCATATTAGAATGATTTCTGAAGATCACGTGACACTGAAGACTGGAGTAATGATGCTGAAAATTCAAATAAATGCAACCTTGTGAGAATTCAGACTTCTTTCAAAAACATTTAAAAAAAAAAAAATCTTAAACCCAACTTTTGACCGGTGGCATATATTTGATTGTCTTCTTTCTAGTAATATTCCTCAAATTTCATCTCCCTTATTCTGACTGCTAATGATATTAATAATCTGAATTCTTGCTGTAGCATATAAAGCTGTTTGCATGTGTTTTACGCTTTTAATGAAGCAGTATGACAGCGATCTTGGAGCTAGAGAGAACATCAACGCTTCAGGCAAAATCCCAGAAGTCTCTGCTCTCTGTCCGCTCCACACCGCTCACATCTGATGTCAAAACATTCGAGAACCAAGAATTAGAAGTGATGCTTCTCTGGAATACGTGTTAACAGTTGGACTAATGAAGAAGTAAACAAACGTTTTTATCATGAATATTCATAACCCTGATGAAAGATGGGTGACAGTGATGATCATAGCAACGTCTCTCAGCTGTAAACAAGAAGCCATAGGAACCTGTGTGGTGTTTTACACTGTTTATGATCATGCAAACATGTGATTTTGTTATCAAGGTGTATGTGTGCATGTACATCCATATGATGTAGGTCTGAAAAATCATGTGTTTCTTGCACATCTCACGTTTCAGTACAGTCAGATCTGAATATGTGAAGACTGTGTGGTTTTGCTTGTGCTGGTCCTGATGAATTCACTATGTGCACTATGTGTAACTTAAAGGTATAGTTCACCCAAAAATGAAACTCTGCTGAAAATGTCCTCACCGGAACCAGTTTGGAGAAATGTAGCATTACATCAGCGTTTCAGCAATGGATGCTCTGCAGTGAATGGGTGCCGTCAGAATGAGAGTCCAAACAGCTGATAAAAACATCACAAGTAATCCACAGCACTCCAGTCCAGCAGTTAACATCTGAAGAAGACAAAAGCTGTTTGTAAGAATAGAGGATAGAGGACTCTTATATTAGCGGGAAAACATTGAAAAAATATGGATCTGTTTCTTACGAACACGCATTTTTTGTCTTCTCCAGATGTTAACTGATGGACTGGAGTGCTGTGGATTATTGTGATGTTTTTATCAGCTGTTTGGACTCTCATTCTGACGGCACCCATTCACTGCAGAGCATCAATTACTGAGACACTTACGCAATGCTACATTTCTCCAAATCTGATGAAGAAACAAATTCATCTCGGATGACCTGAGGTTGAGTAAATCTTCAGAAAATTTTTATTTTGGGGTGAACTATTCCTTTAATTCAGCACTACAACTCTGGAAAGGTTTATTTTAATCATCAGTCTCTTCTTAGTCAAATAGCGCAGGATATTATGAAGCTAGAATACCTGCAAAATATTTCCCATTTTATGATCCAGACGGACATTAATACAATGTTTAAAAATGTGAAAGATAATATTTTTGTGTTCTTCAGGTTGCCATAAGTTGAACAGGTGTCTATCTCTACACAGTATATTGTATGCCATATAATTTGTGTGTGTGTGTGTGTGTGTGTGTGTGTGTGTGTGTGTGTGTGTGTGTGTGTGTGTGTGTGTGTGTGTACCTACTTAACCATATTTTGGGGACAAATTTGCACCCAAAGGTGAGCAAAACCTGACAAAATCACCAAAAACCTCTATTTGGGGACGTCCTCATTTGCAAAACTAGTATACAAATAAAGTAAACAAAGTTTTTTTGAAATTGTAAAAATGCAGAAAGTTTTCTGTGAGGGGTAGGGGTGGGTTTAGGCTTGTGTGTGTGTGTGAGTGCTTCTCAATTAAATGTTTGAAACAAGGTAACATGGTTATGCATGGAAAGCTGTAATTAGTGAATGTTTCTCATTCACTCTGTAATTACAGAATAAGCGCTTTGAAATGCTTGAGATTGTTTAAATGGAATGAGAAAGACGCAGCATGTGGCCTTTATGTGTGGTGTTGTGCACACACACACACACAATCCACACACACACGTACACTTAAGACATGTTTTGTTCTGAATGATCTTGAGATGCATTTTTAAGTTGAACTGTTTTGAAAGGTGATGCATGTCATTTTGAATATTCAGTTTTGCGTATCAAATATTTTTACTTTATTGCATTTGCACGCACAGCTAATCTGTCTTCTGTCTGTCTTTCAGGTGTGAAGTTCAGAGGAAGCACTCAGTCCAGGCAGGTGAGAAGATGCAGATGCTCTTATTTTGTTTGTATTGTTCACTGCTGTGTTATTCAGAAACACACGTGACAGTATCAAGCATCTTCTCCTGTCGTCTCTTCTCTCATGCCCTCATATTGTCCCTGGGGAAGGGGCAGATTGCTGGGCTGTAACCTGGCGTCACTAATCAAATGAACCCTGACTTCATAACGAACTAATCACCTCGTTAATACTGGATTTATGATTATTCATTTCATTGACTTTATTGCTGTGAGATTCCAAATGAGAAGTTAAATTGATATTTGCGATGTTTTGGAAATCAGGTGGCGTCGAGAATTAAGCAAAAATCCTCATCAGTGTGGTTAGAGATATTCAGAGAGAGAGTCACAGAGCAGATGAGCTGTAAGGAAATTTTATTCATCCGGAGGAGAACAGAGTGCACTGGTGGGCCAAACCATCTGATGGCTACAGAAGACACTGATGATTTTATCCTAAAATGCAAGCTATATATATATATATATATATAGGTTGTTTGTTTTTCTATTTTTTATATACAGTGCTCCTGTAGCTCAAGTGGTAGAGCATTGCGTTACCAAAGCGTAAGGTTAGGTTTATTGATTCCCCGGAACACATGATAGGTAAAAATTGATAGTCTGAATGCACTGCAGAATTAAACTTTGGATACTGGCGTCTGCTAAATGCATAAATTTAATTAAATTTAACTTAAAATATATGTTACATGCATTTAGGATTTTTATTATTTTGAATTTTAGGTTATTGATAGTAGTAGTAGCTGAAGTGTTATTGTTGCATATTTATTTAAGGCATCAACGATAATGTTATTAAAAGAATATATATATATATTCTTTTAATAAAAAGGGTTTGGAGCGACATGGGGGTAGTGATTAATGACAAAATTTATTTAATTTTACAGTAGATAACCACAATAACACAATTAAGTAACTAATTTTATATTTTTTCTTTATTTACAAATACTGAGAATTTGTGAGAAAATTAATTAAAAATGATGATAATTAATTACAAATTTCATTTTAAATAATTAATTAAAATTTTCTTTTTAGCAGATTGAAATATAACAGAATAAATATATTCCTCTATTGCATCAATATATATATATATATATATATATATATATATATATATATATATATATATATATTTATTTTATTTGTGTTTGTTATATATATGTATTTAAAATTATGATAATTAATAAAAAAAATGTTTAAAATTATTATTTCTTTTTTTTGAGTGAAATATATTAGAATAAATATATACCCCTCTTATAATGTCAATATTCATTTATTTAAAATTATGATCATTTAAAAAATATTTTCAAATAATTAATTTAAAATATATTTTTTCTTTATATGGAGTGAAATATAACAATACATATATTCCTCTTATAATGTCAGTATGCATCATTGGTTTGTCTTATGTGTGTGTGTTTGAAGGAGCAGTGTGCTCAGTTCAGTGACAGAGTCAACCAGCGGTCAGAGGAGGGCGACATCGACCCCATCTCACCGATGCAGCTTCCAGATTCCCAGTGGAAACGACAGGCCGCCACGCCGGGGTCCCGGGAGCACGACTCCAGCTCTCAACAGGTCACCAAACGCCACCGGAAACTATTAAAGACCAGCCCTGTGCTGCGACCCCACACGAACTCTTCACAGTCACCATCATCTTCATCAAGCTCGCGGCGTCTGTCTGACGTCCAGGAGTCCCGTCGACGGATCATACGGGAGGTCTGCGGGAAATATCGGAGTAATATATCACGGACGATAACGCCGCATCACGTCTCGCGGATTTATGTGGAGGACCGACATAAACTGCTGTACTGCGAGGTGCCTAAAGCAGGATGCTCCAATTGGAAAAGAGTCTTGATGGTTTTGGCCGGCGTCGCCAACTCTACGCGAGAAATCAATCACGTGGCTGTTCATTACGACAATCACCTGAAACGCCTGGACAGCTTCGACCATCAAGGCATCACGAAGCGCTTGGAGACGTACACCAAAGTCCTGTTCATCCGAGAGCCGATGGAGAGACTGGTGTCGGCCTTCAGGGACAAATTCGAGAGCCCCAATTCCTACTACCATCCCGTCTTCGGAAAGCCCATCATCTCCAAATACAGGGTGAATGCATCGCAGACGGCTCTGAAGACGGGAAGCGGCGTGACCTTTCGAGAGTTCATCCACTATCTTTTGGACGTGCATCGTCCCGTGGGAATGGACATCCATTGGGAAGCGGCCAACCAGCTCTGCAGCCCCTGCCATCTTCACTACGACTTCATCGGGAAAGTCGAGACCTTGGAAGAAGACGCCAACTTCCTTTTACGAAAGATCGGTGCGCCGGAGAACCTGGCGTACCCCTCGTTCAAAGACGGGAACCCCAAAGCGGCCAGAACGTCCACTCAGATCACACAGCATTATTTTTCCCTGCTGAACGCATCGTGGCGCCAGCGGGCGTATGACTTCTACTACATGGACTACTTGATGTTTAACTACTCCAAACCCTACAAAGACCTGTACTGACGCTTGTGCTTTAACCGCTGGTCACCCGTGTGCGCTGTCCGTCGTCTGATCAGTGCTTCAGAGACTCATTAGACTCTTAATCTCATCCTCTTTGGAGATTCAGCCGTCAATAACCCGGAGCACATCACTCATTTACATAAATGTTTCTTTATTTGCCTCTAAAAAGTGTCCTAACCAGGCGTGACTCGACAAGTTACCAGTGACTAACTCACTGACAGCATAAATTGAGTAACTCACAGCCAACTATCAAATGTTCTGTATACAGATACACTACCGTTAAGAGTTTGGGCTCAATAAGAATTTTTTTAAAGATTTTTAATTGATTTTTAAAAAGACATTTTTCAAATAAACGCTGTTCTTTTGACCATTCTGTTCATCAGGGAATCCTGAAAACAAAAGTGTATCACAAATATCTTCTTCTTGAGCAGCAAATCAGAATATTAGAATGATTTTTGAAGATCATGTGACACTGAAGACTGGAGTGTGATGCTGAAAATACAGCTTTGATCACAGGAATAAATTACACTTTAACAGATATTCATATAGAAAACGTTTATTTTAAATTATAATAATATTTCACAATTTCTACTGCATTTTTGATCACATAAATGTCATAACATTCAAAATTCTCACCAACCCCAAACTCTTGAATGGTAGTCTATGAGGTGGGATTTTGGACCAATGAGATGTCAGTGTGGGCGGGGCTACACTATCTAGTCACCAGATGATTGACAAAATATCTCAGTTTAGGACAGAAACTCAGATTAAGAAACTTGTTGCTTTGTTGTGTCATGCCCTGTACGTTACACCGGTCGAAAAACTGTATTTACACCATAACTGTAGAAAAGGGCAATGCTTGTGAGAGTTAAACGACCCTCTAATGTTACAGCTTTCATCTCTTACTAAAAATACCACGGTTTTATTATGTTAGCAAGGTACTCTTTGCAAAAAGTGCATGCAGTGAAGGTATCACACGGTAATACTATGGTATTTTGAAACATATCATGGTATACTATGGTATTTCAGGGTACTTCCAAGAATACCATGGTACTGCAATCGCACAGCACATGTATACAAAACCATGGTAGTGCCATGATACTTTATTGTAAATACTATAGTATGTGACTATAGATGGTAAAACAACACCACTATAAAGTATACAATATAAGTACTATAGTACATGAATCATGATCATTGAATACCATGGTATTTTTTGAAAGGTTTTCTCTCCTATTATATATATATATATGATGATCACTAACTTCCCTTTAGCAACACACTTTCGATCCTCCTCCACTAACTACACACTGATATTTTCAGATAAATCTATAATCTATCTAAGGTGTAAAAAGGCATTCAGAGGATTATATTTTTCTATGTATTTGGCCAAAGCGGCTTTAGATGTGATTGATGCTTTTGTGCAAATTCATCTCTGGTAATAGGCGATCTCATTTAGATCCTTATATGATGATGTTTATTAGACTGGGAAGATTCGTGATATTGATGATGATGGCGTGCGTGTGTGTGTGTGTGTGTTTCTAACACTACGCTGATGTCTTGTACGTGAGTTTATTTCCAAACACAGCACATTAAATGACTATAGAACTGAACAGATTTTATCTATCCAATGCAAAATACACAGTTTAAGAGCTATATATGATGAGCATAATATATTTTTATTTTATTTTATTTTATTAGAGATCACAGAGAGTAGATTTATGTCAAATGAAGAAGTAAGATCTGAATCAGCTTTATAACTGTGAGTGTTTCTGTTACCTGCATCCCTCACACTTCTTTAAGAATACGTTTATAAATATATACAGTATATATAAATATATAAAGATCTATATGATATCACACATACAGTAACTGGTGAATGTATAACTGTTGTTGGTGCAAAACTGTACAAATCCATATGATCTATACGCCCTTTGCCTTATTTGACACTGCCAGTGTTTCAGGAAGAGCTGCAGCCGCAGACTGAATAAACATTTTGTCTTTGGCCTCTTTTGTCTTTTTCATGTGTCTTGGCATAAATGTGTTTTTGTGAACAGTGGAGATCAGTCATATGAACCATTCTGCTCTACTGTAAGTGTTGCAAACCACGTCCAAACAAATCCGCGTTATTCATAAATAAATGCACAATATATATTTATATTGCATTTTTCTGTATCATATATCATATAATTGTATTATAAAAAATATATAGATTTTGATAAAAAGGGTACATGTTTTTGATGTCTTTTAAGATTAATTACTAAAAAAACAAAAAAAAATTATATATTCTAATATAAACAGGTAAATTCTATGTGTTTTGATGTCTTCTAAAATAAGTAGTATATTCGTGATCATTTTGTAATATCATATATATTTTAAGATAGG
>NW_024879334.1:676328-707840 GCF_018340385.1 Cyprinus carpio
AATTAAATATTAGAGAATAAATACTTTATTTTAATGTTTAATGTTAGGATTAAGTACTAGACAAAGATTACTTAATAATTCATAATAATTTCATCCCAAATGATAATATAAATGGATGAATTACCTATTTTGATGTATTTTAAATGAAGTACTAGAAAAAAATTCTTTATTTTATATTTTTTAATATAAATTGATAAGGTGTCTGTTTTTGTTGTCTCCTTTTATGACTAGGCAGTGAAAAAAAAGTAATTTATATATTTTTAATATAAATAAGAATGTTCAACTATCCATATTATTAATGTTCAGATATATCACAAGGGATTTCAACAAACCCCAAACACTAAATATGAACTCATGCTTACTATCACATCAACTTTATATGCTTTCATCCTCGTGAAGCATTGTGCGTCACCCAGATGTGAATGTCTTCTAATGTTGCTGAAGGGCCAATCAAGTGTGTGTGAATCCCTGAAGAGCCTCTAAATCATGTAGGAGGAGATTTTACAGACGCTGCGAGAGGAAACAAACACTTTGATTGATTTGACAACAGCTGAATCTGTAAGTAAATCACATCAGATCCCGAGGACACACACACACACACATGCTGTACACACACACACACACACGCCTCGAATATCAACGAGTCCTTCACAAGCAAACGAATCACTCGTTCTTTACTCTCGGTCTGTTTTGGAAATATTTTATGATGCACAGGGCACCGTCTGAGCTTTGCGAGGACTAAAACTGACTGCTATATATATTATATATATATATATATATACCATATGAACATCATTTGCTTTATTTAAAATCTGAATAAATATTTTGTGACTCATCAGCAGTCACACAGAAAATCCTCCAGCGTTACAGAAAACAAACATTTTTAGCTGTATTACCTAGATTACGATCGAGCAGAGTTGTACCTATTTATATATAACATAAAATTTAAAAATATATCATAATATTTCTAGACTTGATTTAGAAAAAAAAATCTACAATGTTTAAATTTAATTTCACTTCAAGAGAATTGAGACCTTTTATATAAAAAATAACAAGTATTATAAATATTATTAGGTAGTTTTTTTTTTTTTTTCTAGTCTCTTAATCCTAAAATTAAAATATAAAACGAAAAAGCTTTAAATATTTATTTTCCTCCACATATTTTTAAAAGACCTGGCCTACTTAAAATATTGATATTCGAAATTATACGATATAGTACTATTTGAAGACATCACAAAACACATAGAACTTTACCGATAACAGTTCTTATCTGATTTTTTGAACTAACGAAAGTTTAGATGTGGAGAAAAATACAGCATCAGGTGATCTAAGAGCAGTAATCTTGACCACGAGAATATCTGGACCACTTGAGGCTGAAATCCACATTGGTAAAATTATTATAATTTTTTTACAAATGACATTACATGTCGGCTTTTAATCACTTCAAATAGCTTGCCCTGTAACTTCCGTTATAAAGCACTACTGTCTACACCATTCGGTGTTTACTTTAACAAACTACGTGACCACTGAGATTATTTCTTATTTTCGTTGTAATCAACAGTATAAACATAAACATCATATTACTAACGTTTAATGTTTTTTAATTTTATTATTATTATTAAATTGATCAAAAGTGATTTCTACTTCAAATAAATTCTGTTCTTCTGAACTTTCTATTCATCAAAGAATCCTGAAAAATAAAATATATCACAGTTTCCAAAAACACTGTGGAGCAATTGTTTTCAACATTGATAATAATCAGAATAAAGATTACTAATTATAATGAATTAATAATTTTTACTGTATTTGAAATCAAATAATGCAGCCTCAGACTTCTTTTTAAACAATAAAATGTATATGAATGTCGGTGCTTTAATTCCACTTGCTCTTCATGTGGAATAATAAAGCGTTTCTGTTCTCACAGAGTGCACACGTGACTAAAGGGTGAAGGTGTAATGATGAACAGTAGCCACCGGTAGGCAGCACTGCTGGTGAAAATCTGAGATCTGGCGCTATTGAGCTTCGTTCATTACAGGTTTATAAGTCGAACTCCTTTTGACTCCTGAACATGAAACAGTGGCACTTAACTACTAAATTAAGTTAAATATTAAGGGATGAGGCTCAAGATGCTAAAGATGCATCAATGGAGAAATCACACTGGAAAACATTTGCACCTACTTCAACTTAAAGACTAATAATAATAATAATAATAATAATACATATATAAAATAATAACGCTCTTAATTTTTTATTATTTAATATATATATATATTTGAGCAATAGCCAAAATACATCGATGGGTTCAAAAAACAAAACAAAATTTATCAAGTTTCTTTTATGCCAAAAATCATTAGGATATTAAAGTATAGCGCAGTTCTATGACGATATTTTTGTAAATTTCCTTACTGTAACAGATATCAAAACTTAATTTGATTAGAAATATGCATTGTTAAGAATTCATTGACAAATTAAAGAGGAATTTTTCATAGTTGATTTTTTGCCACCCTCAGATTCCAGATTTTCAAATAGTGTATTCAGACAAATATTGTCCTCTAACCACACCATACTCAATGGAGAGAGAGTATTCCGCTTTAGATGATTTATAAAAATCTCAATTGAAAAAAATTGACACTTAAACATGGTTTTGTGGCTCAGGGTCACATATAATTAATTATAAAATAATTACTGAAATGAAATATAGCAGAGTGAAATCAACTCAATTACATATGAAGTATATATATGAGTATTTAACACTTACCGAATTGAGGTCCTAATTATGACATAAAAAAGTTAAATTGCATAAAAGTCAATTGTGATGACTTCTCATTAAATATGATAATTTTACCTTCTTATTAATATTACTTTTTATGTTCATAATTTCGATTTTTCATCTCATCAGTAGGACTTTTATGTCATAATTTCTACTTTTAAGTTACATTTGTAGTGGCAAAATTGTAATTTGCATACGTAAAAGCACATAATTGTCATATGATGAGAAAAGAAGTAGTAGTATTGGTGAGTTTTGGGGTCATATTGGGGCGTCTGCGGGAGGTTTGGGGTTTCCAAGGCTCTCCATCAGTCACTCTGACAGGCTGCTGTGGGGGGCCGAACCTTCCCATCAGATGAGTGGATCTCCCTCACAGGACTGCATTAATACTGCATCCAGAGGAACAAGGAGCTTTTGAGGAGCCAATCAGACAGCAGATATCAAAGACACGCCCACAAGCCGACAGACAGACAGTGTGAGCTTCTGTTAGTGTAAGTCCGTGTTGTGTAAGCAGTACTGACCTGATATCTGACTGACAGATGACATCATTTTTTTTTTTTTTTGTCATAATTTTGACTTTTAGTCTCAAATTGGACACAGAATTTTTACTTTTATTATATTATGGAATTTAATCTCATGAATATGACTTATTTCATTATTTTGACTTCATCTCATAAATAACATTTTGTGTCAAGTATCATTCTTCAGATCATAATTTTATTTTCGATGTTTAGATTTTTTAAATGTATTTTTATTCTCATAAATATGAATTAGGTCATATCATAATTTTGACTTCATGTCAATTATGGACTTTTATCTCATAACTTTGACTTTAAATTTGTTATTCTCATAAATCTAACTTTTTATGTCATACGTCTTTTAATTATAACTGTGATCATTTTATGACTTTTCATCTCATAAATATGTCATCATTTTTATTTATTTATGCCATGATTTAGAATTTATCTCTTAAAAATGTGACTTTTTTTTGTTTCATAATTATCACTTTTAATATGATTTACCAAAGCATTTTTTAAATAATTACATGCATAATTAACAACTTAATAATAATAACTTACATAATATATTTATATATATAGTAATTTACTGTTTTCCCTCCATGTAATGCATAAGTTTGTATTAATAAATAAACTCTTCAGAAAATAACACAATTTTTATTTTAAAAGTGACATTCTATCTATCTATCTATCTATCTATCTATCTATCTATCTATCTATCTATAGCTATATATATATATAGTCAAATAAAATAAAAAAGGCTAATTAAATCAAGTGTATTTCCTCCACAGCATGTAGCTAGTCTTGTTTTATCTGTCTACGTTAAATATCTGCTCGATAAACTCAAGCACACAGCTGTACAAACACATGCATATTTTTTCTGACAGTAAAATACACAGCAGAATTCAGAGCAGAACAGGAAGGCCATTGAATAGACTCAGATAACCGTAAAATAATAATAGGAGACGTTGAAATGCAGGGCTGAAAATAGAGCAGCATGGAGGCAGTGAGTTCGGCATCAGTGCTTCCGGCGTGACTATTAACGACACCTGCTTTAGTGCCGGAAGGCCTGATTGTTATTCTTATAGGGTCATGCATTAATGCATATGCGCTCATTTACATACACGCCCCCCTCGCCGTGTGCATTCCCATATCTGAGTGATTATTCCTTTTGCTGGCTATAATTCAAAAGCAGCATTATTCAAAATATCAAAAAACAGTTGATTATGGCATGCTGCAAATATGGCATCCATCACTGTGACATTTAAAGAAAGGCGAAAAGCAAAGATTGGATATGTTTCCTCATCAATATGGAGATGCTGCGTTAATTTTTGAAAAGCCATTGTTGGCTTTTATTGCTTTTATAGGCGCGCTGCCGTCGCCCTGAGCCATGGATTCATCAGAGACAGATGCACAACGATGAGCTCGAGAAGCCTTTCTGATGTTCTCATGAATTAAACCTTCACTCTAAGTACCAGACAAAATATATCATACACCACGGCATAAATGTGAAATTCAGAATCCAACTCTTGATTCATACTTGTGAATGGAATTGAATTGGCCACAATGCACAATCGTGTTCTATAGAGCTGCTTTATAACTGAATTGAATTTGTTTATAGTTGAGGAACTTTGCACAGTTAATGAACTGAACTGAATCAACACCGCAGAATTTGGATTTGTCTCGTTTGATAAAGTTTGCATTATTGATTCTGTTACTTTCCTGTTTAATGCCGGGAAGCTTGTGCAATTCAAAGAAATTAAACAGTAGAATGGGCAAAGCGAACTGCAATACTGTGAATTTTTTGCATCAGCCTCTATATATATATTACAGATTTTACAGTAACAGTGTATTTAATTATTTCTGCCACATTAAAAAAAATCATGCTTGGCAAATCAATGCCAAATCATTAGACCCAAAGTGACAAATTAGTTATATAAAAGTGTCTATTTATGAAAGAAAAATCATAACTTAGCCACAAATCCAAATTATGGACCTACAAGGTGATAGCCATCATTAAGAACATAAAAGACTAACAAGGATAAAATTATGACTATATTTAGTCTATGTTTTATAAGGACTAGTTTTGTTGTCCCCCCGATTGGAATTTCTCTAATGCAAAAGGTCTCTAATACCTTAAAAATGTATTTCAAAAATGAAGTGACTATACGTATGGTCTGCCAAATGCAAAAATGTAATAGTCAAATGTACGGAAATAAAAAATCAATAATAATTCTGACCAAGCCTAAAACAAGGAAAATTACTGTAAATTTACCTTTTCAACACATTTCTAAAACTTTAATATTAGGAAAAAGAGACACAATAAACACAGTTGAATGTTTTTGTAACTGTATCCTTTTAAAAAAAGGATGCATACAAAAAATGTCTTCTAAAATACAAAGTTATTCTTCTTAAGGAAATAACTTCTGACATACAGAATTTTCTTAAAATACAGAAGTTTTAAGGGACAAAAAAAACTGAGGATGCTTGCAGGCACTATCAACTGAGCGTGTGTCACTGCTGTGGAGATTGGCTCATACCAGCTGTAGTCATTCTACAGACATATTTTTATCATTTCCTGAAACTGAATCTGGAAATCGTTTCTCTGCTGAGCGTCTTCAGGTGGCTTTTCCACTCTTAGATCAGACCCGCAACCTCACCTTTAATAAGTGACACTCTGAAGAGGCTGCAGCGGCCCACAGGGTTCCTCTTATTAATGGTCCATATAAAATTTTTATTCGAATAGTTGTGTGGCCAGAATCCATAAACTCTCGCCATTGCTTTAAAAAACTGTAAATGGTCTTCATGTACTTCTTATACAGAAAATACATGGGTAAAATAACGTATTAGATTGCAAGTTAAATGAAGGTTCAATTGATGATTTTCTCAGAACCTTTGCCACCCTGCTTCATTAGTCTTTTCTCCCCTTTTTAAATTACCTTGTGTTCAGATTTTTTTTACTGTTACTACTCTGTGTAAAATAATCATGAATAAAGTTGAGTATATTTTTTAAAAAACTTGTGTATGATTTAAATGGGCGTATTTTCTTAACTAAAACATTAAAAACAAAATTTGTTTTTACTTGAACTAAAATAAAACATTACTCGAAATAAAGAACATAAATATTTTCATATTAAATTTTGTACTAGTTGCCCCAAGGCAGCATTTTCATTTTCCATCTTACTAACCAAATAACGGAAAAATCAAAACAGAACAAAATTATTCCATAAATATATACATTAAAAACACAAAAAATTACAACCATTAAATGCCCCCCACTAAAACTAACAAATGAAAATGAAATATTATTTAATGAAAACAGAAAATAAAAACCATATCCTAGCAATGATACTAAGTAACAATTGACTGTAAACCAAATCTAAACAGATTTATGTAATATTCTTATTTATAACTTTTTGCCGTTTATCTTTATTAGGTGTAACTAGACACTCATTTATTCACTATTTGAGTAGAACCTAGATACATTAACTTAAAATTAGAAAAAACAATTTAATTTATGTATTACTAAGATTATGACTTACAGAACCAATTATGTCTAATTATTCTATGATGGTTTTATACCCTATACGTTTGTCTAAATATTCAAAATCTTAAAAACCCTTCTTGCATTCGTACACCGCGTTTAGAACTATGGACAACTATTTTTCTCCTACTTATATACAATGAACTTCACAGGCACTTTTTGGAACCAAACATTGTAATATTCGCCCTAAGTAATACTTCTTTTGCTGCTTAGTAAGCGATGCCACAGCTCTGTCGTCTGTGACATATCTCCTCTAGCTTTCAAACTGCTTCAGCACAGGGTAACTCTGCACAGCAAAACCCATAACTTACGGATATTTACCTGATGGAACCTAAATTGACCACCCGGGGCAAAAAAGTTTTGTTAAGCTGTTTAAACTTTAAACTTACAACCTCTTCTGCACACGGCTGTAATTGAACCGCACTGGGGCAGGGCTGTTTGATTAATGAAGGGGTAAAACTACAAACCGCATTCCTCCTGAGAATTTGTGGAGTCTGAGGGGAAAAACACTCTCTGGCCTCAGGACGCTTTTTAGTCTGTATGTGTCTGCTACCCTGCAGAATCACTCCGCGTTCCTACTTCTGTCTAATCAGTTGTTTTTCGAACAATCTTAGGATCATTCTTGCTTTATGCAGTCATTATGTTAACAGATGATTCTCGGTTTCTAATCAGTTAAACTCTAATTGCCATTAGGGCTGCAGAACAGCCACTGCTAAAGCATGTATATTTTATTATAAATACATAGAAAATTGTTGTTTGCTTTAATATTTCTACTCTTTTTTTATTATTTGATGCGCTCTTAAATCATAACTGCTGAGTTTATAAAATTGCTATACTCTTTAAATTTTTAAGAAACTTCATTTGATAACACAGGTTCCATTGTGACAAATTTACCCCATATAGTGTAACATACATTGTTTTGCTATTGGGGCATGTTGTCACACAAAAGGTCAATGTGTTTATGGTTGATTGAAAAACCAACGTAGTGAAGAAATTGCCTCTGAAACTGTAATTGCCATGAGCCTCTGCATAAACAATCATATTGTAATTTGGCCACTGTGACAACTTACCACCATTTAGTGTGACAGCATGTATTGTTATTGGGGCATGGTTGTCACAATAGGTCAGCATGTGTTTAATGCACCTCAGCAGAATTTTGTAAAGTTCAGTCTGTTAAGAAATTTACCTCTGAAACCTTCATCACTGCACCATTTGGGAAAGCACGCAGAACAGAACTGAAAAATGATGTATTATTATTAATGCAGTTAGGAAGTCGGGGACTAGTTGCTTGCTTTAATATTTCTACTTTGTTTTTACAATCCAGTGTTGTCATACCACATTGTTGTTTTCATACTTGTTTTTACTCTTTAAAACTTTGCTGAAACTACAATAATGGCAGGTTTGTCCATTTGTGACCAACTTACCCCATATAGTGTGACAAACATGGTGTTACTGTGGGGGGCATGTGTTCACAAAAGTCAGTATGTGTTTAATGAATAAACAGTTTTATAAATTGACTGAACTGTAATTGCCATGATCAATGCAAGACACCACTACATTAAAGCATTATATATTAAGAATTCTGCATTTTTTATTAGGCTTTCATAATTGTTTTTACTCTTTAAATAGCCTGAGAACTCCTATGGATAACAACAGGTTCCAAAACTGTGACAACTTACACCCATATAATGTAACAATACATGTGTTTACTATTGGGTGCATGTTGGTCACCAAAAGGTTCCAATGACACTCATTTCCGTAAATTGTAAAGTGCTGTAGTATTTTTTGTCAATTGAGAGATGTTTTTAAAGTTTGTGTCCATAAATAGCAAAACTAATACATGACATTATACAGAAATTGAATCGATAGTGTACTAGCTCCAGACGATTATTCTACATTACCTGAATTCAATTCTATATATTTCCATATGGAAGGTCAGGTTATATCTATCTTTGGTTATTCATTCCTCCATTCTACGACATTTGCTGTGTCATAAATCTTATATTTTTGGCTTTCATAATCGTTTTAAAACTCTTCAAACTCCTATGATAACAAACAGGTTCCCAATTGTGACACTCTACTCTCCATATAAGTGTGACTACATGTGTTACTGTGTGGCCGGCATGTTGTCACAAAAGGTTTAATGTTTCAGTAGCATTTCGTAAATGTCAGGCTGGCACGTAGTATTTTTTGTACTTGAGAGATGTTAATGTTTGTGGTCTATATAGAAACTGATACAGATCATTAATACAGAAGTTGGCTAGAAATGTGACAAGCATTCTACAATTGCTCAAATGTAATTCTATATGTTTCCTTATTGGAATTCCCTCCATTCTATTTACTGTAATAAAATTAATTCATCATGGTTCTATTCTACTCTTTGAAATCCGTTCTTCCTATGAACTGTGCACCATCGGGCGCCAAACATCTACGGAACGCGTCGTTCAGCATCAGTCCGTGCTGCGAGCTCCTACAGGTAATTTAACGGCGGTCTCAACGCCAGCATCAATTATTCACACTACTTATTTACAAAACGCAAATAAACAAACCTTCAGATAAATAAATAATCGGGGGTAACCTGCGCGGGGGGAAGAAAGCGGGCGGGGCCGCTCCGGCACAGCTGCTGCCAAACACAACGGTCTTTATGTGTTTGCCTGCGGTCAAATAAATGAAAAGCCGGCGCGAGAGTGTAACGATTATATTTGTGTGGGTTTAAAATCGACGTTGTGCGCGCGTCTGCCCCAGTTTGCACGGGAGTCCTGCAGCAGCGAGACATCGCCAATCTAGCACGTGCGCAATAATTGAAATGGCGCATGTTGGCTGCGGGCGGGACTGTGAGGGCGCACACGTGAATGATGGTCCAGACGTCATTTGCTCTAATTGGCCGCCAGGAAATGTTTGCCATTTACAATTCTCACAGACATTAGAGCAACAGAGAGGGATGAGGGGGGAAGCGCCCCGCGGGGCAGGAGCACCAGATCCAGATTTTTTCGCCCCGTTGTAAAAGAAACCGCGTCTTTTTATCACCACTTTATCAACAAGTTACAGTGCGCCTCCCCGTTTTAGCGAGGAGAGCGAAGAGAGTCTTACCTTTTACTCGTTCAGCGGAAGGAAAATGTGTTGCCTTTGTGAAAGAGCCTGGGGGAATATTAACATCAGACGAAAAGACAATTATTAAAATCAGCCTTTCTGGCCTACTCCCAAAGTCTCAGGGAACGGCGTGGTGCACTTGGCTTATGCGGGTAAACCGTATCTGCGCTGAACTTTAAAACCCTCGCCAGCATATTTTTACTTTGGCGAAGATGCGCGAGGCTAAATAATCGAGGGGAATATCGGGTTTTGCATCTGTTCCAATGAGCCTGCTCGGGTTTGAGTTAATTGTCCGTCTACATCCCGGTGCGCCCAGAGGCGTTTGAGCAGCCTGGAGCCAGAATTCTTCTTTCGGCTCTGCTCTGATTTTAGAGACGGATATATTGGCTTCCTTCTTGCCATAAGCAAAGCAGCAGCTTTCCCGTGGCCAGAAAAGCAACAGTGGCGAGGGCTGAATATACGCGCACCGAATCAGAGTATTAAGAAATAAGCAAGTCAAGAGGGGGAAAGGAGAGCATCTGGTCTCCTGGAGAAGGTAAGAAATAGCTCCTGCGCGCTTTTGCGGCTCGAGCTCCGTGAACGCGTCCAGACAGCAGCAGCGCAGCGCCGCTATAGTAGACCAGACCCTTCGCGATTCCACCTATGGACATTGTTTTAGAATGTGCAGTTTGACGCGCTGGTTTCACTCCGGACAGGAAGAGAATAGCTGGCTGGATCGTTTAATACGGATTTGAACTTGGACGCGACACCGTCAATCTGCGTAGCCGATTGATTCGAACCGCGACTCGAGCGTCGCGACACCTACCGATGTTTGGAAACGGTACCATTTCCGCTTAAATCAAATCTCACCTCAATGTAGAGTAGACCGCCATTCATGTGATGGTGCTTTTTTTTTGTGGTTGTTTACGAGAGAGTGATTGCAGACGCGCGGAGAACGCGACGCGTCCTGAAACGCGTTTTCATTCTTCTTTTCTGATTTCATCACCTGATTAAAACACCCCAGGCATCCAGAACCTGTGTTATTAGGAGGGTGATATGCCTCATTCCTGACAGCTTTAATCGGCTGGGACACTGGGGAAAGAGACGCCATGTTTGTGAAATGATCTGAATTGAAGTTTTAACCCGCGTAGGGCACCCGACCGAAACTCCGGAGGGAAAGAAAGCAGAAAAGTGTGTGTTTGATTTCATTGTAATGTGTTTCCGAACGTTTCCTGAAAAAGGCACAACTGTTACAGATTTCTCTATTAGCTGTCTAGCACAAAGCGTGTTTGGTGACAGGGAAACCGAGATTGGATCTGAAGTTAAAGATACTACAAAGCCAGTAACCAGCGCGGTCAGGATGGGTTTTGGAAGCAGCGTTAGACTATCTAACCGAAATGAAGCATTCAAATTTTAAGGCAAACCGCAGAACGTTTTTCCAAACATTAGGTTTCAGAAGGCGGATTTTTTTGTGAGGGAAACCTAATCTGTAATTATTTTTTCATATGTTGCATTTTTTATGATCTGGAGTATTTTGAGCTCCATAAACATGAGTCTTTTCCTCAGGTTTATATTGAAAGCTTGACATGCTTGACTTTTTCTTCACTCTTCTACCTGGTAAACTCCTATTAACAAGAGAGAGACAGAGAGGGAGATAAGGGGCAGATCCACTGTATTCCCTCCGTGTTATATTCTGGACTTTTGGTTACAACGCCCGTAGCTATATGGAGATGAGGGATAGCTTTCAAATTGCCAAAACATCTTAGGGAAGAGTCTTTTTTTTTCTTCTTGTCAATGGAATCTGTAAATGTAATCATCTTGCTTGTGTATTAAATGAACATTAGTGCTGAGGGCCTTGGTGGCAGACACCCCTGGAAAATTCTGCCTGTCTGCCCTCGAGCGCATTCGCCTCCAGCGCTGGAGCTGAGCGTGAGCCTGTACACAAACCAGACCCTTCTGTTTACCATCGTATGGGTTAAAATAACCAGCGTGCAAATGATTAGCAGATGCATGGAAGAACTTGTCCGTTTTGAAATCCCGTTTGAACTCCAGGTTCACAATGAAGCAGTCTTTTCTTATGGACAACTGGAATATGTAAGTCGTATTTCCCATGTGGGCCTGCGTGATCCGGGCATTGTGAGGTAAAGTTCTAACTTGGTATAAACAAGCCTTTCCCACGGTCTTGGACAGAGTTAAAGTCTCTTTCAGTAGACAATCTCAATCTCCAGTGAAATTCAGGAGGAAAGTGGGTTCATAGTGTGAATGCACATTTGATTGGAGTCAAATCAAAGTCACTGTCTTGCACTCTTTACAGGTTAGTAGAGATTTATTCTGAGCACTAGAAGTGTAAAGTGCATATCAAAACCAGCCTTTACAAACCTGGCGTGCATTCATTGAGCAGATGCATTTATTCCAAACTGACAGAATGCCACAATTGCCAAAGTTCAAACATTTGCTCCTGAAAAAGAGCTAGAACATACATGAGACTGATGAAACAATAGTGAAAGAGTTATTTAAGGTATGGCAAATTGACACAGAATTGCAATTTGTGCATTAAAGTTCAAGCTAGTAGACCAGCTGGTCAAGATGCAACTACAAGTTTAAGATTTAATTTCCAGCAAACACCAGAACATGAAAAAAATAGCATACCCAGTATGTTGGTTCCTATTTGATGTGGTCCCTATATAAAAAAGTGCGAATTAGAAATTGCCAGATGTAAACAGCCAGAGATAATTGCATGTTTTAAAAAGCAGCCATTAGATTTTTCTTAAGGATTTGGAAGATGCATTGCATCATGGAGGTCCAAGTGATGCTGGAAGTTGAGCGTGTGTCTCAGTGTCACTAACAGCGAGATTGTGGTTGGAAGTGATGCCTGGCGTTCCACTGGTGAACGCGCACAATGCCACTCGTTTTACCCAATGTTCAGATTGGGTTGCTGAAGTGTCGGAGGGATATCACGTAAATCTAACACATAACACGACGTATCATTAAAACTTGCCTTTTGTTTCTCTCTTTCCCATCCCCGGAGGCGAAAAACACCTCACATATCTCTCTCCCTCTCCCTCTCTCTGCATCATTAATAAACATCCTTGTAGCCTGCCCTCGGCTTCTGACACCAGTGAAAGATGCAAACATACTTTCATTAGGAGACTGTGAGCAATAATTTTGTAAGCTAAATATGCGATGGTTGGCGATGAGGAAAACGATCTGTTAAGACTCACACAGTACGCTCAAAGGGCCCGGGAGAGACCTCTAAGGCAAACCGTGAAGAGCTCAGTCAGCAGCAATCATTTCTCCATGGCTTTCACCCCGTTTCTCTGCTTCCGGAAGGGAGGAGAGCATGTCACCGCCTGGCTCTGACCCGGTCTCCGGTCTCTCCTCTGGCCCGCGCAGGGGATTCCACTGCCGGCTCCCAGCTTCACAAAATCCAACGCACCCCGTTCACATCGACGTGGGTGGGCCCACATGTACACCAGCAGCCCTGGGCGAACCCTCCACCAAATACCCAGACTCACGGTAGACCCACCTGGCCTCGTTGTCCTGGTAACGTAAAAGCAATGCAGTCAGAAGTCTAACGGCAAAAAGAAAGTCATCCTTTTCGTTATTTCCTTGTGCATCTTTGTCTTTTTTTGGGGTGTGCAAATGTATGTTTTTAGCATTTTTTTTTACATTATGCAAAACCATTTTGAAGTGATTAGAATCATGTTAGCTTGAAGTGTTTTTTTTTTGAGGAACTCTTTTTTGGCATAAAATGAAGTTTAAGATGCCCTCCTTGGTTGGTCTTGTTCGTGTAGCTCAGTAAAAAGCAAAACAAAGCAACTAGTAACATAAATACTGAGGGACATTCACAAATGCATCTGCATTTTGGTTCATTTTCTTAGTATTTAATTAGAAAAAAATGTGCTAAATAAGTGGTGCCCTCAGACTGTGTATTTGATATTGGTTGGATGGAGTGTGTGATAGTATACAGTACTAGTCTGAGATGGTTTACTCAATTAGAGCTTGATTAGAGGCTAATTATCTGTTCTGATGCGTGTCGAAATGTGATCAGAATTTCCGTTGTGACTCGCTCTTTTTTATATTGTTTCTTATTTTTTTGTTTTGTTTTTTTTTTTTTTTTTTTTTTATTTTTTTTCTTTCTGATACTGATTGTGACTTTTATAGGAGAGAAGGGAAGCAGAAATGTAAAGCGGTGCACTCGTTGCGTTCATCATAGAGTGAGATTAAGTCTTATTTCTGAACAGAGAGAGAAACATTTTCGAATTATGCGAATATGAATATCATGGACTTGATCAGGATGATACAAAAAACTTTTTAAGGTATTATGATTGAAACACAATGCAAAAGTTTGTTCCGTTTGTTTTGAGTCTGTATAGTTACACACCAACAATTTGTATTGTTATTACTATTATCGGTTCTGTTGATGTTACCTTTTTTTTTTTGTTTTGAATGCATCTGTTTGTGTTTTAATGGGTAAAGCAGTGGTTATAAAGTAAATATCATTGTTCTATTTCATTAACTTGTTCACTTAAGTCATGAATAAAGGGGGGGGGGGGGGATTGTAGAAATGTCATTGCATTAGAAACACTATCAAACTAGAGTTTCTGTATCTGCTCAATGCTTGCAGGATTTTTTTTTCTCTTCACTAACTTCACTTTTTCTTCTCATTTTTTTGGAGTCTCAGTGTCCCTTTAAATCAGCTGGTGTTTTTAGTGGATGAAGCTTACGACAGATATCAGAGTATAAATAGTTTTTGCTCTTCATTTTCAACACTAGATTTGTTATTTTATAATTTCAAACTATACAGACTTGTGAAAAGAGTGTTGAAAACAACAGATCAAAAATTTGGGGTCAGTAAGACTTTTTAAAAGAAAAAATTACCTTTATTTAAAAATTATGCATTAAATTCCTTAAAAGTGACAAAGACTTTTATAATGTTAGAAAGATCCTGAGCAGTAAATCAGCATATTAATTATGATGTCTGGTGTAAGCGTATCGCTGAGAAATGAATGACAACTTACGAACCTAGACTGGCTGTAAATGATGAGGGACAGCCATTAAGTGCTGTTGCAATCACAGAAAGAACATTACAGTTTGAGTAACAAGATATTCACACAGAAACTGCTGTCGAAATTGTAATAAATAGTTCACTGTTTTTACTGTAGGGTTTTTTGACCAAATAAATGCAGCCTTCATAATCAGAAAAGACTCTTTCAAAAACATCAAAACATTTTTGTGCATCTAATGCAATGACATTCATGCAGAATTTGGGTTTTAAATCTTAAGTGTCCAAATACTGTTTTGCTAGGTATATTGCCAGCATTTAACGCTGGCTTTCATTTGAGTCCAACACAAAGGACTGACCATCCACACACATCTGAGCACCCACTTTCTCTAATCCACACTGACAAGTGGGAAAGCAATCATGGTGCAAACACACACCGTCACTAGCGACAGTGTAAACAAAGCACTCTCCCAGCGTTGGAGCACTAAGATTCCGAGCTGGACAGCTGAGAGAGGCCAGTTAAAGAAAAACCTTCGGTTGATGTGTCTTGTATATAGATTTGACTCCCATTAAATAATGCAGAGCGGTGAAAAGAAAGACTCAGCGTTATATAACTAATGTGTGAACATTCATCTCCCTCCAGCTCATCGGCGGAGCAGGAAGTGACAGGACATATGAAAGTTTCATTGTCGGTTCTTGTGGGGTCTTTCTGACAGAGATCGGTAGCATGAGGGCGGTTGTGTGAACAGCACCACTTGTGATAGTGAGCGCATGTCAAGTGTGTAAGTGAATGTTCATGCTGGAAGTTATCGCGTCACTTATGAAGGAAGATAGCCAGATCTGCGTTGACCTGCGTCACTGTTTATAGAATTACTGACACACAAAACAAAAGATTAGATTTTTATTGCTCTTTTTTAATCTTACATTTTTTAAAGTGCATGGTGTTTAAATTTTTTTGAATTGTGGAATTTCACGCAGCAGATCATTTGATAAACGCTTTTTTGACTGCAAAGCAGCAATGCATTCATAACTAAAATGCATGAAACAAAAGAAGAAAAAGCAAAAAATGGCATTGACAACAGGATGCACACAAAATAATACAGAATTCAATAGTAATATTAAAAATAAAAAAAAGTAAAGATAATTTTAAATAAATAAGTTCAAAATGTTCAGTGCGATGCAACACACAAAAAAAAAATACTTGTTTCAAATTGTCGTGAAAGGGAAGGAGGACACAAGTGTAGGACTCTTTTGAAAGCTGAAACTTGTTTACATCTGGAATTAATATCTGTTTCTATGCAGTCCAATCACAAGTTGTTTCAGTGTGCTAAATTTTTCGAGTGGTAAGGCTTGGATCCCAAACCTTTTTTGTGACTCACTCATAATGCATACGTGATTAGATTTGTAGACGTTGCATCCTGGACCCACCTACTCACCTGTCAGTCAATTACAATAACGTATTCATTTTATAGGCAGGCGCTTTTATACAAAGTGGAACAGAAGCAATTTGTCACAGATGCCAACAATATTCCGTAATAGTACAATGTCAGGTTTATTAGACAAACTAGAATAGGAAGCAAGCTATTATTTTTGTCAAGCATGCATACAATCAATGCATATATGTTTTTGTGAAGGTCTTGTGCATTGTATATGTTTTTAGGCTGTTCCATGTTGTTTCAATTAGGGTGATGTGTTGCAATGCATTGAGATGCGTTAATTGGCTTTTGGATCAGCTTACCGATTGTGAACAGGCAACCTCAGTGACAGGTCAGACTGGTGTTTGGTTCGGTCCAGATCTCTCTCTACCTACACGGCTGGTCCGTTAACAGAGGCAAGTGAAGACAGTCTGACAGGAAGACAGGCAGACAGATGCTAAAAGGTGTGCGACTGAATCAGAGTGCTTCCACCTTTTCTTTCAGAGACAACAGATTCACCTGACAGAGGTGCGGCCGAGCGATTTACCTGAAAAGAAAACAGACAAAAATAGAGAGAAAACAGAGGTCTGCGTTCACAGACTCTCGTGTCTTGGAGATTGATCACGTCGGGATCCTTTGGTCCCCCTCTTGACGCTGCTATTTAATTCTTGAAAAATGCAACTTCTTTAAATCTGTTGTCCCCAGAAATACAGGGGCAGACATTCAGGTGGTTTTAGTTCTTAATGTGTGTGTTGACTTTCAGTGTTAATGATCTGTCTTGCTCCAGTCCACTGCTGAATGGTAACAGGACAGTGTGAGCACAACAGTTGATCGTAAATGCATAGATCTATTTACACTTTTCGCTACTTTGTACCTTTCCTAAGAAACTTTTTATTTTTTTCAAGTTAATTTTAGTATTTGTGTGTGGTGTGTGTGTGTGTGTGTGTGTGTGTGTGTGTGTGGTGTGTACACATACGCTTCCAAGTAGCATACATAACATTTATAAAAAAATAGGTTGTGTTATAATATTATGATTTCAGAGTTGTGGGGACTAGTTAGCAGTCAATTAAATTTTTTTTTGTATTAATGAAAAAATATAGATTTATGATTTCAAGTTAACTCTAAACAAGCATAAAAAAAAAAAATGATGATTATAGATGTAACTCTGAAATAATAACAGATGAAATAAACAAAACATTAATAAATCTTAACAATTTTTATTGCGTTATCTTTAATTAACTTTTTTCCCCTAATTTAAGAGGTTTTGAAATGTTTAAAAATCAGGAGAATTATACTTTGTGCCTTCACTAAGGATGTATATTATATGTTTTTAATTATTATTTTCAGTTAATTTATAATTTGCTGTTGTAATAGTATAAACAAGTAATTTACTTTTTAGTATTATAATCAGTATTTTTATTTTTAATATATCTTTTATTTTAAATGATTTCAGAGGGTTAACTGTAGTCTGGTTAACTCTACCTATCATAAAAATCAAAAAAATAAAAAAATTATCTATATATAATATGGTATAGATATATACTATATAATCTATATATATATATATATATATAATATATATAGTATATATATATGCAATGCTAGGCTAACTTCGCTTCTTGTATTAGGCCAACAGTGTCCCCTCCCAAATCCCATTATTCATCCGCCAACAAGTCAAGAAGTCACTATACGCACACTGTAAACGTCAAATCCAGCTGAAGGTTAATCAAGTGCCAGATCGTTGCGTTCATGTGATCAATATTTCAACACAGATGAATCTATGTCGGAAATGAAGTTTACTTTTTTCAAGATTTCCTACGTAGTTCAACAAGGTGCCCCTAATTGAAGAATCGCCTTCCATACCTGCACAACATGGACTGAACCCGCTCCTCAAAATCCGGTCGTTTGTTTATAGCAATGGCTTGTCTCTTTCCTTCATGATCAAACTGAACCGTATTCATTAGCTGCCTCTGGAATGAGACTGACAACCGTAGTCCCCCCTGCTGTGTGAACGCAAGCCACAGAGATTTAGAGGAAAAGGAGGAATGTGGGAGCGAGTATCAGAGAAAAAGATGGAGAGAGAGACGGGTGGGGTGAGAGGAGGAAAGAAAAGAAAAAACAGGCAGCATTTTATTGCTTTCAAAAAAACAAGTGCAGATGAAAAACAGTGTTTGCCTGGAGGGGCCCTTGTGTGAAATTCTAGGGCCTTTGGGAAGAATACTCAAGACCATATGGAAAGGACGACCGCAGGCGCTACAGGGGAGATTGAGTATTGTTTTTATTATAAGCATTTTGCAATCCGAATATTTTTTTCCAAAGGGGGGAAACTGAGAGAGAGCGAAGGAAGACAAAGAGCTTTAGAAAGTGCATAAGGTGACGCCTAATAAGAGTAGACTGTGTGGAAAGAGTATGAATTTAGTCATCGTGCTATTAAAGAAAAGAACCACAGGTCTGTAAATGCATGCACCTGGGCAGAGCTCAATGAACTGTTTGTGTTTGCAAAGCCACTTCCCTTAAGCAGAGTCAATAGTCAACGGTCTACAGTAAACGTCTTTATACATCCGGACTGTTGTTCGTGAAAAATACAGCAAGCGCATCACTATGAAGCCATGGCTTGGCCTTGTCAAACTTCGTATGAAAGGTGGCTTATGGGAGGGCGGGACAGCTGATCCAGACACTTTGTAGCAATGATTTTAAAGAGGAGATGATGGCATCGACAGCGGGCGGATAGCGCTGTTCTCTCGGCTAGGAGCGGAAGAAATGCTTGATTCGTTTATCAGAGTTCAGTAAAGAGAGCTGAAGTGCACACAGAAAAGATGAAGGTATTTTCAGGTTATCCTGTGTTTAAGGACGCTGAAGAAGGCTTTGTATTATCTGTTTTTTAGCACTGGAAATAGTTGTTGACAAAGGTATAATAGAACTGTAAACGGTTATGAATGATATAGTGAATTAGTTGAAGAATTATAGAGACGTCCTGCAACAAAAAAATTTTTGTCTACGTGATGGCATAACTCTGTTCCAAACCTAGTGCGCTGCCTACATAGTAGCATCCCACTATCAGTGGAAGCTCACAAATGACGATTTGTTTTTGTATTGTACGCTATTAAGTATCAAAATAAGCATCAATAAAAAAAACATTTGAAAAAATTGTTGTTGGTTGTGTTG
This sequence comes from Cyprinus carpio, assembly GCF_018340385.1. NCBI lineage: Eukaryota > Metazoa > Chordata > Actinopteri > Cypriniformes > Cyprinidae > Cyprinus > Cyprinus carpio. The sequence goes on from NW_024879334.1 coordinate 695,812, forward strand.
TTATGTTTTATATTTAACATTTTTTTTGAATGAGGCTAGCAGTAAATAGTAACATTTTAAAAAGAAAAAATATGTTTTGAATTAAAAACAAAAAATATCTTTGTTTTTATTCTTTAATGATTTCAGAAGGTTAACTGGATTTATAGCTAACTTCTGGTGAGGAAAGAGGGCAGGTTTTCCAAATCCAGCCATTTTTCTCAACAAAAAAAAAAAGAAAGAAAATATTATCATGTATTTACAATGGTTAGGCCACTTTGTGTCTAGTTATGAATACAAACTCTGTTTTAAAACCTAGTGAGCAGCCGAATGTAGGGAGCAGCGCCTAACCACTCACAGATCCTGACTGAGTTGATTTTATTTTATTTATTTTTTTTATTTATTTTTTGGTGGGGGGGTGTGTTGCATAATGTAACAAGCGGTAAAAATAAGTATTACATACATGCGCACATATTATTTATATAACAAAAAAAAAAAAAAATTATTTACTTTTCGTTGCAGTTAACTCTGAAATTATAAACAAACACAGAAATATATATATATATAATATATTTTTTTTTTACAATTAAAAGTATCTGTTTATTGCTAGAAGAGCTCCAAACTAATATTTACAAAATAAATTTTTGGATTTAATTTTGTTGCGTTATATATATCTAAACTAATTATTATGTATGTCATATATCTATATATATATATATATAGTATAATATATATAGTATCAATATATACTATATTATATATATATAGGGTATATATATATATATATATAGTACAAATAAAAACTGAGCAGGAATGCTGTGTCATAATCTGGACCAGCACAGAATGCTGGATTGTTTTAGCGTTTCAAACTTTCTAAAAAAAAGCGCTTGATGGTTCAACCAGTAAGAACATTTATCAGAGACGAACATTATCCCGAAAGAACTTTCCATTCCCAAAGCTTCTTTATGTGAACAACAAAATAAAATGTTCCGTCCACACTAGAAACATTGTGTTCTTGTAAGGAACTGATCACTGAAGGTATTACAAACTTGTTTCTTTGTTTTATGATTTTACTTCATTGTGTTTTGCTTTCTATCGTTCAACATAATGATTAAACTTGCACCAACATACATTCAGCATATTTTGTTTGTGTGTTTATTATATGGATGTGAAAGTTGCTTAGCATGAGGTTTGTAAAAAAGTACAAGAGAGTGCAGAAAACAAAGCGCATAAACTAATGGACGCGTCATTATCAGGATCTACGGATCTGCTACTACGGACAAAATCACAGACTCTCTATATCTCTTTTCGCCTCAGGTTCGCTTACATACAGATGAATTGCGATCGGATCGCAATAAATGGGTAAAACAATGACCCATATTTCCAACTCACAAGAAAGTTTTGACTTTAAACAGACTCATTGATGGGTTCCCACAATGAAGGAGACAGAACATTTTTAATGAGATGGAAGAGAACATTAAATCCACAGAAACTTTCCATTCCACAAAAGATTGCTTTAAGTAGTGAAAACAAAAAAAAAAATAACCAATGTTTCTTAACAAAAGAAAAAAAATTGTTCAATGAGTTACATACGGCAAGGCTTTTTTTTTATAGCCACTGTCCAGCTTTCTGACATCATATATTATGTGTTAGTTTATTAATTGACATGTGACTGGTGAGATATGCCCAGCAATAGGTCTAGGTAACATCTCACAGCAGCAAAGGACTTGGAATGCTTTTCTTAGCTCATTGGAACATCCGCCTAAAGCCTCTTGTTTCGAAGGCCCCGCGTTAATATGCGTTTTTGGCTGCCGGCCGGTAATAAATTGAAAGGAGCGTAAATGTCTACTTGTTTTAGCCATAGCATTAAAGGTGAGGACTAGAAACTACCATCACACATCCAAATTACACGCATATGTGTTGATGAAAATGTGTGGCGTGCCAGTTTTCATCTTCAGGATCTACCGACTTGAAATGCTTTTTCTACCACTCAACCTGCCAAAGCCCATCGTTTCAGGCGCATTTTGAAGGCGCAGTTCTAGCTCATCGACAGGGACGGAGAAAATCCTCTTCAGTCCTGGGGCGAAAGAGGCCGGCTCCATGCAAACCTGATGCAAACTGTTGCGTGGTCCGAAAGGATGACTTTACCGGTTCAACGCGTTCACCGCTGTCCCTGAACACTCGTCTTCGCATAGTCGGCGAGGCAGATGATCTCAGATGACGACTAACACATAAGTAGGTGATGATCACGTGTCATAGTGGGTGGGGGTGTACTACGTGTACACAGCACTTAAGTGCGGAGATCAGAGCAAGAAGAGAACAAATATAATGTGAAACGATAGGCAGAGCAATGAATAAAAAGCTGCATTATGTTTCACAATACCCATTGCCGTGTGATAAAAAAAATTTTAGTATCTTTTTCAGTTCTGTTATAGTTCGCATTAAAATTTTTTTTTTTTGATCAGTTTTCTAGTTTCAATAAGTGAAGTTTCGATATTTAATATGTTTTTAATGTGTCTATATAGTTTTTATTTATGTTTTTAGAACACCAAGTCAAAATCAGTGTTATTTTAGTATAATTGAGATGCTATTATAGTTTTTTGAATTAGTTTTATTTTTCTATTTTTGTTTACATTTTTGTTAAAATTTTAGTAAGTTTTTTTGTCATTTTTAATTTGTCTATATAGTTTTTATTCCATTTTAATTTTAGTTATTTTTAATACAAGTAAATTCTTATTTTAGTATCATTGAGATTCGATTATAGTTTTTGTTAATATTATGAATGTTTTTATTTTTTTATTTTATGTTGACGTTTTAATGTTAGTTTTAGTAATTTTGTTGTGCTTTTGTCATTTTTATTTTAAATATGTCTCTCTACATATATTTGATATATTATATATAATGTATATAATATATGTCTATATTGTTTTTATTGTTTTTTTATTTTTTTTTTGTTATTTTTGTCTATATAGTTTTTACTGATTTTTATTTTATTTTTAGTATACTTTAGTTTATATTATTATTATTTATATTTAGTTATATCATTTATTTTATTTCAAGTAACAAAGTTTTTGTTATATAAGTTAATTTTTTTAGTTTTAGTTATATTTTTTAGTTTTTTCTGCTGTAGCTCCCCTTGTGGCAATACTGGGAATGCAGTGCATTCAAAAATGAGGTCTTATTATGTTTTTAGATGGATGATGTAATGCATATAAATATAAAAAATAAAAATAAAACACACGATAAAATGACTAGTAATAGCAGCTCTTTCATGAGTTTTTGTGTTAATAAGATTCAATCATGACAAGCAGTGAATGCCAGAACATATTGTTGGTCGTTTGATTTTTATTTCTGTTATTTTTGGTAGCTCCGCCCATAGTGCAACATTATTGGTCGAAAATCCACATAGATAAATATTAAGTATGAAATATGTTCTGATTGGCTGTGATCATGTCACATTGCACTATGGATAGACAAGCCTTACTACTTTCCCACTTACTCCTACTATTAAACATGTCCATACATTTAATCTTTTCAAAGTATATACGTATGTTTTTTGCCACTAACAACACATAATAAATATAGACAGACACACACATATATTCTGCACACAAAACTTTTATTTGTATATAGATTTACTCGCGATTAATCGGATTGACGCACTATATTTTAAATTAAATATAGATGAATAATCTCTACTTTTCATCTTTTAATCTTGATCTGGATTTCACTTGTTTTCCATTCCCTCTCTTCGAGTCGGAACAAGACCAGTTTTAGGACTCTTGTGATCTGCTGATCACGTGTGGGAAATCAACAGGAAGCGTGTGTTAAGCAGTGTCTTTATCCTTCGCAATCGTGACTGTCAATGGCCCGCGGCCGGCGTTCGTGAATTTTGATAAATCGCTGTGAATGCTGCCTAAAGCCGACTATTTGTGCATCTCTCAATGGAAAAACGCATCATTGCTGAATGCTAGCTCATAGATTACAGCTGTAAACTGCTTCGAATAAATAAAAACATTGCTGGGCTGCTGCTGCTGCTGCCTCTACGCAATCACATGTGTTTGACAAATTCCAGCAGAGAAATGGGGTCATCATAACGCATACTTCCCGTATTAGATGCGAGACGGTGATCTCGTCGTGTCTCTCTCGTCTTTCTGAGAGCATGTTGTCTGGCCGTGGCGACAGAGAGAAGATCATTATTTTAGGATCACAACCTGCGCTTCGGTATCCTGCCTGAACCTGGGATGTGAGCCTCTAGCGTATCGTCTGTTTTTCTATCCGCTCTTGTTGGGCTCGGTTTCTTTCTTCACCTCTCTTGTATTATCTAGCTCTTGACATGTTGCATGAAATAGGAAACTTTAGAAAGCAGTGCTATTGAAACAAGGAACCAAGCATCTTTAATACCTCACTGTTCCCCTCCAGCGCTGATACTGCATGCATTTAATGTCTACACTGGCAAAAGTATTCCCTCAGTATTCTCTCTAGTTTTTCAGATGCAATTATCTAAATACTCTTAAATCAAAGTGCATTTACTTAAAAAGTAAAAAATGTGAGATATTAAGTCTTTTCTGAAAAATGTATCAAAAGTAAAAAGAAAAGTGTAAGCATCTATTGTTGTGTGCTATTAAAAAACAGAGAATATTATTAGTTAAAAGTAATTATTTTATTTTTATTTATATTTATAACATATTGCATGTATTTTAAACATATTTTTCTGCAAAAAAAAAAAAAAAAATCTTTTTTTTGAAATAAATATATCAGCATTTATAAAAGAAACTTAAATGACATAAAATATTAAGTCTACGCTTTCTCAAAATAATAATAATCATAAAATAAAATTAATTAATTAAGTGAGTTTCAAACAGAAAAAGAACGTTTATTTTTCTAGCCACTGGAAGATTTTTTGTCTTGTTTTAAGACAATACCTTTTTGATTCCTTTTTCACAAATAACATAAATTCTTAAAATTAATATCTTGAATTAAGATTTCCTAGATATTTGTTCAGGACAGCAATACTAAGAAAATCATTTTTTTACATTGTTTTTGTGCTGGAATTTTATTTGTATGTCACTTTCACTATACACATTGTTTAAAAGCAGCTTTACAGGAAATCATTATGTTAATGTTTATAATATCTTAATACCTTCATGCCTTATTGTCAAATTAGAGCTGGGCAAAAATATAGTTACCTTTTGCAACAATATAAACAATCAAGCAGCTATAGAGTATATGTGACCCTGGAGCACAAAACCAGTCATACGGGTCAATTTTTCGAAATTGACATCATCTGAAAGCTGAATAAATAATCTCTCCATTGATGTATGGTTTGTTATGATAGGACAATATTTGGCTGAGATACAACTATTTGAGTATGTGGTGTCTGTGGGTGATAAAGAATCTTTATATTGATGGAATATTATTTATATTTGTGTAAATAAAGTTCTTAGCTATGCATATTACTAATCAAAAATTAGGTTTTGATATATTTACGGTAGGAAATTTACAAAACATCTTCATGGAACTTGCTCTTTACTTAATGATTTTTGACATAAAAGAAAAATCTATAATTTTGACCCACACAATGTTTTTTGGGCTATTGCTACAAATATACCCCAGAGACTTAAGACTGCTTTTGTGCTGCAGGGTCACATATAACTTGAGTATATTGCATATAGGTGGATAAAGTTGAATATACTATATATATATCCAACTCACAGAGCTGTGTGATAATGTAGTGTAATACTCTCTGTGTCATACGGTTGATCCTTCTCTGTCTGTTTTCTGCAGAGAAACTGTGTGTACAATTAGTCATGTAGTTTAGTTACTATTCCGGCTGTGTGCACTTCATGACTGTTCATATCAATCTTCATGCAGATTACTCTGCAGACGTTGCACACAAAGCCGTATCCTCAGTTGAACTCCAACATTTTCCTCCCTCGTCCACACCTCGGCTCCTCCCGCTCCGTGATGGAGAGTCGAGGAAGAATAGCACCATCTGGACTTGTGGGAAATTAAGGGAAAACTGAAAGGGGCTAAAAACCCCTGGCAAGACATCCCCGAGAGGAAGAGAGCGAGCATTTGGCAGTCTGCTGTTGTCTGCCTGGATAAAGAAATGCTGAAGCCTGGAGCTCCGTCACTGAGGGGCTCCAACGAGCACGAGATCCTGCCAAACGTCTTGACTGTTGCCCCGCGGGCGGCGCTGATACCCCTCTGAGCAAAACATGCCACCCTGCACCCCAGTCGCACTGCTTTTTAAAGATTCATTCACTTATTGGCTTTTATTTATGTATTTATTTGTTTGTTGCTTTATTAGCAGCTTTTGCAGTAATAGCATCACTATCTCATTAAGTATTAAACTTCAGCGTGCAACTTGTCCTGCAATTCTGCATGGGGAAACACCACTTTTATTTTAATTTTAGAAAGTGTAAACATCTATGCATGGACAAAAAAAGAGCTATATCCACGTATTGAGGTTAGAAACATGTCCAAGCCAAAGTTATATGTATTCATAAATATTTTCCCCTTATTATGTCCACTTGCAATGTTTTCAAACAATCTCAAATATATTTTTAAATCTTATATTGCATGCATTTTAAATGCATTTTTTTTCTTCTAGTGTAAATATCTAAACATTCTTAAATAAACTGCATTTATTTATAAATAAAATTGCATAAGATATTAAGTCTTGTTTTCTGAAAAATGTAACAAAATTAAGAAAAGGATGCACATCTAGTTTGTTTATTGTACTTTAAAAAGATTTTTTAAAAATTTGCATATTATTTATTGTTCATTTTATGGATGCAGTCTGAATCCTTTGTATCTTCAGTCTTTGTTAGTTTCATGGTTTGTGAATTGGTTTATTATTTCTACCAAAATTCCAAAAACTGTCCGTCACATTTCTAGTGCTGAAAGAAGTAAATAAAGTGCTTTTCCATCTACTGTACGTTACAGGATCCGATCTGATTAACCAGTGTTTTAGCACTGAGATTTATTTAGGTCAGCAAGTTTTCTCAGATATTATTCCTAAAATATCTTGGTAAAAAAAAAAAATAAAAAAAACCTAATGGGTTTATGCTTAAAAAAAAAATACTTAAGAATATATTAATATACAGATATATTAAAGTATAAAATAAAAATAGCAAAACAATTTAAATATATTAATAATCAAGATATAAAAAAAGTTACATTTATTAAAATACTTGATATTATTTTAATACGTACACATAAATTTAAAAGTTTGGGGTTGATAAGATTTTGGAAATGTTTTAAAATAAGTCTCTTTTTGCTCATCAAGGCTGCAGTTAATACGGTAAAAACTGGCCAAATATTATTATAATTTTAAAACAGCTGTTTTTTCTATGTGAATATCTGTTAAACTGTAATTTATTTCTGTGATGTGCAGCTGTGGTACTTTTCAGCATCATTACTGCCAGTCTTCAGTGTCACATGATCTTCCAGAAATCATTCTATTATGCTGATTTGCTGCTTTCGAGGAAACATTTCTGATTATTATCAATGTTGAAAACAGTGGAGTACTGAACTAATATTTTTGTGGAAGCGTATTTGCATTTTATTTTCATGATTCACAGATGAATAGAAAGTAAAAAAAAACAAGTTTAAAAAGAAAAGCATTTATTTGAAATAGAAGTCTTTTTGCAATCTTCACTGTCACTTTTCATCAGTTTTGGTGTTGCATCCATCTGTCTGTCTGTCCAGGACTTCCAGTCTCCTGTACGACGAGTAGCGTTATTACCAGCTGGCCCCGATGATCAAGGGGGCTGGGCCCGGTGACAGGGCAGGAGCAGAAGCGTCTGGCGCCAGCCTGCGGCTGCCTGGTGATCAGCGTGAGCCCCTGATGACCTGCGGCAGGCGGATGCAGCCCTCAAAGCGGGAGAAGGTGCTCATCGAGGAGATCTTCCCGAGACCGGTGGCGATCATGTGTAGCTTCGGTCAGCTGGAACCAGGACCGACCCGTCATCCGCTTCCTGAGCGGCTACTGCGGGCTGAACTCGGTGCAGGTAATGAGATCTGCTGCTTTACAGTCACTAATGGCGCTGCTCTTATCTGTCTGAGACATCGCATGGGTAATTTCATTCAGTCGCTTTATTCCTGCATGTTTAACATCACGCTATCACGTTTCATCTGCTCAGTGGAGGCGTGTTTGTTTAATGTGGGCGCTGTTTAAAAAACAGAATAAATGCTGAAATAAATAGTTGTCATACTGTCTAAATGTTTAACTGCGTGATTATTAAACTTAAAAGTGTCTTGAGTTTTGGCATCAACAAAATCACTAAGGCTTTGTTTGTTTATTTTTATGCTCACCAGTGCTGCATTTATTTACTACAAATACAGTAAAAATGTGAAATATTATTCTAATTTCAAACAGCTGTTTTCTATGTGAATATCTATTATATTTTAATTTTTTTTTGTGCAGTCTTCAGTGTCACATGATCTTCAGAAATCATTCTAATATGATGATTTGCTGCTCGAGAAACATTTCTGATTATTATCAGTGTTGAAAACAGTCGTGCTGCACAATATTTTTGTGGAAACTGTGATACGTTTTATTTTTCAGGATTCACAGATGAATAGAAAGTTCAAAAGAACATCTGAAATGTAAATTATTTGTAATAATATAAAAAATACATTTTGAGCAATTTAATGCATCTTTGCCAAATAAAAGTATTTATTTCATAAAACATTTAGTTCATAAAAAAATATAAATGATTCGAAACTTTTGAACATAAGTGTATGAGCCAGCTAAGAAATAAATAAATAAAATTAAAATAAAATATATAAATTCTGGCTAAATATTTGCTGAATAAAATGCATTAATTTCTAAAAAAAAAAAAAAAAAGAAGACCTCAAAGCTGGAATGTATCTTGCATGCGTGGGTGAGGCAATCCCAGAATGCATAGCTGCTCAGAAAAACTAAACTATTTACCCAATATTTGTATGTGCATGATGTATTTTTTGAGCTGATGAGAGTATCATATCATTAGCTTTGCAGCATGTTATTGTCACTTTCATGTGAGTAGTGATATTTGTGTGTATGATGGAGTTGTTTTACTTTAGATTCTGCACATGTTGCATTATTTTTTAATTGTTGGACTATTTAGTCATTTTGTCAATTTATGGTATTTCTGACCATTGCAATGTAAGTCATGTTGGATAAAAGCATCTGCCAAATTCATAAATGTAAATGTTGCGCTGTGTCCTGCTTTGTTTTGATTGATAGCATGTCTGCGTTCCTGTGGCTCAGTGGTAGAGCATTGCGTTAGCAGTGCAAAAGGTTGTGGGTTTGATTCCCAGGGCACACACATGTTAGGTAAAAAAAAAAAAAAAAAAGTGTTTAGCCTGGAGAAATGCACTATACTGAAGAATCTTTTGGATAAGTGCATACATGCAAAAATGTCTGCTTAAGCATATAAGTCCTCTAAAGGTGATATTTTATTGGACTCTCAGACGCTTCACCGGTTTCTAGTTCAGAGTTGCATGAAATATATCATCCCTTACACCCATGCATGTTAAAGCTGATGATATTAATAATGAGTATAAAGCACACTTTACTAGGCACTACACTCACCTCATGGCTGCCCCCCTCAGATTAGAGCAAAGCTTGATGCCAAAAAAGCGCTGCTTTTTTAGGTGTGTAACCACTATTTTTTCACTCCTTCAAAAACAAAACACAAGGCCCGAGAAGAAAAGAGAGGCTAGAAAATGAAATGCATAATTTACAGGTTTCTCCTTTTTTTAAAGACCTGGCGCTCCCCTTTCAAAAAAGACTCCAGCGTAATAGCGCCAGGCGGTTGAAATACATGTTGCATTTTTAAGTACCATACTACCTTTATTCTCAAGCAGCCTCAACCCCTTTATGCTTCTTTTTCTAGATTTCTAAATGGCTTTACTGCAATAGAATTGGTTGTGGCTGCATCAACTAACACAACATCATCACCCTAGAGTATTTATCCAGTGACATGTCCCCTTTCACTGTCTGCCCTCTGTTTGCTTGCTAAGCTGAGGAGCTCTCTTTCTTTTCTAAAACTGGTGCATTTCTGTGAGGCGATGGTGGCAAGATCTTTTTATTTCGACAGAAGCTCGTTTATGTGCATTTCTGAAGCTGCTAACTTTACTGCGCATCTCATTCTCAGAGTCCGTTAGAGACTCCAACACTGATATCTCAGCTAATGATGCACACAGCTCTCATAATGCGCCATATGTCATAAACACACGAACAATGGGTAAAACACTTTATTTTTGATTAGACTGAACAGTTTACTTCTCCAGTATATTGATAATCGCGCATTTCTCTAACAATCATACACTATATTGAATCATTTTGATCTTTTCACAGTCGCTTTCTGATTGCTTTAGTGATGAAGGATGCATGTCATACTGCTTTAGATTTGTATAAACTGAGTACGGAAATAATGTTGCGTCGATGTTTTGAAACCGTCTACATCGGAAGCACCTTGATGTCTTAAAAGTGTATTAGGTGGCAGTCACTTAAGAAACTTGGATCAGAGCCACTTTGCATTTAATGCCCATGGCAGCAATGTCATAATACTATTTTTTGGCTTGTTCTCCGATAAAAAAAAAAAAACTAAATTTCTTATAACTCCAGGAGCCAAAACTGTTTGTGTTTTGAACCAAAATCTCATATGGTTACATTTTAGTCTTAAAACATGAGGAGAAGAATGGCGGTTACACTATAAACAAATATTTTTTGAATTTGTAAATAAAAACAAAAAACAAAACATTGTCTTCCTACATCAAACATTACACGGTTCATTCAATGTGTTATTGCCAGTTTTTTATTTCCTAGCATTGAAATTTTCTGGTAAGGTAAAAATGAACATAATCAAATTATTACACAATAAGATATAGTTTTAATTTATTAGTATTTTTTGATTGCATTTAATTTTCGTTAAAGTTTTGTTTTTTTTGTCCTTTTTTAATTTTAGTACATTTTTTTTATAAAACTTTTATTCATTTTAGTTTTAGTTTATTTTTTTTTTTAAATCATCAAATGTGAACTAAATTAAAATGAGGAAATTTGCATTTGCACAATAGCTCAAAAAAATTTGTTTTAAATATATGTATTTTTTTTTTCAATTCTATATATATTAGATATGTTTATTTTAGTCTTCAGTTTTTAAAATAACTATAATAAAAATAAGTCTCATTCTACAATTTTATTTTAAGGAAATGTGTTTGTTTTTCAAGGGTGAAGAAGGAACATTATTTTTTGCAGTGTGTTTCTCTAATTATTATTATGAAACCCTCTTTGTGATTATTGCGTCGGTGACCTTGAGACCTCGAGAGCGAGTGCTGCTTGTTTCACGTCTGACTTTAGTCTTTTTAGACGGACAGCACACAGGCAGCCCAGTTGGGCGGATGTGGGTGTAAAGGGTGTGTTTTCTCTTTGCTGAAGTGATTATGAACAGGATGCTCCTGTCGGTTGACTCATTATTGTGTGAATGATACAGTAATCCTGTCTTACTGTACGACACAATACAGCTGTGATCGGGTTACTGGCTGGAAACATCACTGCAGGCCACTAACCAGCCACACCTCACCTCACACAGACAGAGACGGCGCTCGTTAAGAGAGTTTACACCAGTTTGTGTGTGTGTGTGTGTGGGTTTCGTACCAAATGGCCTCAAAAGGATCGTAAAACCTGATTTATAATAAAAAATAATATGCCAAAGAACACCCTTGTGAAAAACAAGTACACTTTAATTAATATGGAGATAATATATTTTAAAAGAAGAAGCTTAAGTGAGAACTGAATTAATGTTTTCACACACTATATTGCAAAATCAAATGAAAATGTATTAAAGTTTAAATTTATGTTGAATGCAATTATTTGAACTTAAGAGTGCTATTGATCCACTTAAGTACACATGTTATTTCATAATTAATTCTATTGTTTTAGAAATGTGGTTAAAGTATACTGACTAAAATATACTTTAATGTAATTTCTATTGAAACTTGTATATCATGTGTATATGTATACACACACACACACACACACACACACACATATATGA